>NW_028241970.1:0-77392 GCF_964263255.1 Lissotriton vulgaris | reverse complement strand
ATAATTTAGGCCTCATTCTAAGCCTTAAAGGGATTGTTTTTAGATATACACACACACACACACACACACACCCACACACACACACATATATATATATATATACATATACGGTCGCCAGTAGGTAGTTATAGTTAGGATTATTTTGAATAGGGAAATCGCAACATTCTATTTTGAATAACTTTGGCGCCGGTTGAGGAATCTGCCTGAAATTTACCTCAAATTTGCATTGCGGCACTCCGGTCCTTCCCTGAAAGTTTGGGGGGGATTTGTGAAGCGGGGCCAAGATAAAAGGGGGGTCCCAAAACGTGTTTTCCCCATGTTAATTTCCATAGGGCGGTTGGACTCACTTGTAGCCCGAACGGCTGAATGGATTTCCACCAAACTTGGCAAAATTATAGGGACTGGTAGCCCGATGTGCCTTTGCTATGTCAAGAGATATGTGCTCCAGTGGATTTTGAGTAATTTAGGTTAAAAAAATATATATATCTATAGGCGCGCCCCGGTACGTGCACCGGGCGCGCTACGCGAGTACGCGAGCAGAGAGCTGATTGGCTCTCGGGTGTCTGTCAACATTCCAAACAGTCTCGGTAGGATCGAGACACAAGAGGTGGCAAAAACAAAGGGGGAAATGAGCAAAAGGGGGCAGGGTAGACCCCCCTGACCCCCTAGGTTTGATGTGGGGGCCATAAAAGGGCCCCGGGGGGCAAACATTTTTTGTAAAAAAAAAAATTTGATTTTCGCGGGGGGAAAAAACCATAGGTTTTACACCAGTTATAGTTAGCTGGAAATTTTACTGACATAAAACCATTGACATTCCCACGTTATAGTTAGTTGGACTCACTATAACTTGCGCACCTGCAATGCACTGCTGATGACATTACATATTACATCACTCATGACATGGTCAGTGACATCACTCATGACATCAATGATGACACCATCCTTGTGACAGAGTGACAGACCTCCTTTCAGTGTAATGTAATCCTTGAAACACATATTCAAAAATAGAAACTAACATTTTCAAAAAAATGGAGCTACCCATACCAGTTACAACAACCAATTCAGTAATTCAACCAACTATATACACATCCACTCATTCACCAACAGTTCTATATAGTCACTCATACATGTACTCACTCATCATATGTAGTGATACACCTATACATCCTGTTACACACGACAGTCATCCAAAAGTTACTCGCACACATACTCACACATGCAAATAAACTATTGAACATCCATTTATTTGCATATACAGCTATACACCCACTACCACCTTACTTCTAAGGAAACTTACACATACTTACTCTCTAAAACAATCACTTATAGAAAGACATACTTATTTAAACAGGAACTCTTACAATCTCTCACTCTCACATATACTCACTTATATACATCAATACTCACATATACTAGATTAAAACAAATGTAGTTACTGATAAAGCCACTAGTGAGACAGTCATTCACTCACTAACGCACACATATACACACTCATCCACCCATACAGTCCTGCACATATGCTGTCTTCAAAACACATAAAGTGAGTCAGTCATTGATGCATCTGTGTGCTAAGTAATACCCTCACCAAACCATACAGACACTCATACTGATACTAAAAAAAACATCTAATAACCCATATACACACACATGTAGCTACTCACCAACCTATGCAGCCACTTATACACAAAGTGAAACACTGATACATATATTTAAATGTTTAAACATTACTCGCTAATATATGTATTCACTAAAATACACTTAATAAGCCAGTTAACCAATCAATTTTTTTTTTTTAAAAACATCCATTTAGACACTTATTTAAAGATTTATTCTTCCATCGACCTTTTTCATATACATATAGAAAACATATTTATTTTTCAGAAAGACACACATTCACTGGATGGTGTCATCAGTGATGTCATGAGTGATGTCACTGACCATGTCATGAGTGATGTAATATGTGACGTCATCAGCAGTGCATTGCAGGCGCGCAAGTTATAGTGAGTCCAACTAACTATAACGTGGGAATTTCAATGGTTTTATGTCAGTAAAATTTCCAGCTAACTATAACTGGTGTCAAACCTATGTTTTTTTCAGTGAATATATATATATATATATATATATATATATATATATATATATATATATATATATATATATGACAGTGCTTCACTTAATTTATTGTCGGCATGCTGACAACCAACTTGTGCAAGTGAAAACACATCAAAGGAGTAAAATGCCAAACGTGTTTCGGGAATACCAAACTCCCTTCCTCAGCGGCAAGTTGATTTCACAAAATGAAAGCGCTGATGCTGATACTCAGATCAATTCAAATGTCAAATAAATTTAATCCCAAGTGGGTAGACGTTGAAACGGCCCCATTGCAGGGCGGCGCCGCTTCATGCGTATTGGCAACAGCAAAGCGGGACAAGTGACTGGTAGGTCCCACTTCTACCCACTTGTTATTAAATTTATGGTTTTATTTGACATTTGAATAGCGCGCCCACAAGGGAAACTTACTTGACACTACATTATCCAGCAGGCCGTGTGTTCGGCTACGCACACTGTGGCAGGTGTTTTAAATTGAACTGAGTATCAGCGCTTTCATTTTGTGAAACCAACAGGACGCTGAGGAAGGGAGTTTGGTATTTCCGAAGCGCATTTGCATTTTACTCCTTTGATGTGTTTTCTTGCACAAGTTGGTTGTCAGCATGCCGCCAATAAATAAAGCGAAGTACTGTCCACTGTCTTCCAGTGGCCTTCTTTAAATGGGGAATCCTGCAAGAGTTGAATCAACAATTTCATTTAAAGGAAAAAGTACTGGTATAGTGCAATAGACATAAAAGAAATACTTGTTTTCATCATCGTGAACTCTCTCTTCCATACTGATATGATTTTGGACATGATTCATCTGTGTCAGAGAAACAATTTCTTATTATTTGATAGTAAGATGTATAGACAAATCCAGGGAACGGCAATGGAAACCCTTCTTTGCCCCAACATGCAGGATTGTACCTCAGCTGGTGGGAGAAGCAGGTTGTCAGCAAATCCAGATAATTCTCTGACCACGTCGTCCTCTGGTTGAGCTACATTGATAATATATTTTGCATCTGGAAAGGCACTGAGATCCAGGCACAGGAGTTCGTAGATGTTCTCATCTAAAATGATCTCAATGTGCACTTTACGAGTCAAACTAGTAAAAACACAATTAAATTCCTGGATCTCAAACTTGAGATCAGGGATAATAAAATCACCAGCAGGTTGTTTAGAAAGGCCACAGCTGGCAACAGTCTGCTTCACGCTAACAGTTGCCACCCCAAACACCTTATCCGCAGCATTCCCTTTGGCGAACTATTGAGAGCCAAGAAGAATTGCAGTACAGAGCCTGGTTATCAAACTGAAAAACTGATTATGACCAATATATTCTTGGAACGTGGGTACAGTAGAAGTCTTATCAAAGAAGCCACTGATAAAGTCGAGAAACTAAACAGGGAAGAGGTACTATTTCCCAAAGAAAGTACGAGTACAGTGAAAAAGGAACTGATTAGGTTCATTACCAAATACAACAGCCAAGCCAGGGAGATCAGGAGAAGTTGGAAGAGGTTTTGGGAGGTCTTAAGGAATGATGATGACCTGAGAGAACCACAATCAAAATGACAACCTTCTTAGATTCTATGTCCTGGACAGTGTCCCACCAAGACCAAGAGGGGGCAATAGAAGCATGGAACTGAGGAGGCTTGAATTCAAAATGATTATTAAGTTCAACACTTCATCCCCCACAGGTCTAAATCTTGATGAAGAGATGTCCGTACACTTGTAATGTTTTTATTGAGATCATTTTTTATATGCTCTCCTGTTCTGTCTTTTAAGGTTTTGTCTTTAGTTACAATTTTATTTTTGGTTAGTGCACTTTGTTATGGATTTTACTACCATTATCTTTGTCTGATTTTTTACAGATGACGAGTGGGAATGATGAGGAGCACTCATTTGAAACTGTTTGCACTATTTGATCTATTGCAGTTGATAATTTTGCTCACTTGAGCATGACCCCTTTGTTTGTTTATTTCTTATGAACTGTAACAAGGCTACTGCATTCGCCATTTGATAACACTTGCCCACTAGGGCTGTATTGTTGTTGTTGATCATGGAGCTAGGCTGCCTCACTTGCTGAAATCTACATTTGCCCATTTGGGCTATATTGTGGACATGTGTAATTTAGTGGGATGATGTAGATGTACACGTCTTGATATAATAAGGCTTATGTCATGATTGCCCACAGGGGAGATATATTTTGTACCCTTTGTTTAAACATGACCAACTATGAAAGGATTGTTATTGCAGCTGCATGGAACAGCGTATATCTCTAGCACAATATGTAGGGGAAGTGACACGTGTATAATTTTACACGGAAACACGGAGCAGTCTACGTGTGCACACCAACAAAATTGAGGATTTGGTTTATTAGTTTACCTTCATTCTCCACATATTTATTGATGTTATTTAAACTTTATTGTTCACGATGATGTAAACAAGTATTATTTTATGTCCATTGCACTATACCATCGCTTTTCGCTTTAAATGAAACTGACGATTCACTAACCTCTGTCCGTAACAAAGGAGTGAGGAAACTCCAAAACGCGTCAGACCTACTGGTGTCAATAAACACGCTTTAATTTGTGGCCATGGCTCCAGTGTTGTTTCTGTTCTACCAGCCTACTACACATTGAACTTTGCGTGGATATTTTTGGCTGGCTACCCCTGCCGTATGCCTGCCGTAGAAGTGGCTTGGGTTTATATATATTACCTATTAGTGGTCGCTGGCCGGTGTTTATAGTTAGGACCTAAGTTGATATAGGAAAATATATATTTTTTTTGCCAATAGCTTTGGTGCTACTTGACGAATCTTCACAAAATATTTAAAAAGCTTCCCCTTTATGGCTCAGCTGCTGTGTTGAAAGCTTCGGAGTGATCCATCAAGCGGGGGCTGGGAAAAAAGGGGGTCCATAACATGTTTTCCCCATGTTATGTCTATAGGGATTTTTCATTTTTAAACACAACTACCCGACTGCAGCCCGAACCGCTGAATGGAATTGCACCAAATTTGGCAGAAAGCTAAATGTTAGTCCAGAAAGCATGCTTTTTGCTATTTGGTGTATATCAATTCCGGATGTTTCAGAGATATTCAAGTAGAAAAAATAAAGGTATCAAGTAGTCGATAATTTAACTCAAATTTGATTGGCTGGCAACATTTAAACCTGGAAGTGTTGGCAGCCATCTTGGCACTTGGTTGAACCAAGTCCCCCAAAAAATGTTTGACCCCTTCCCTGCCGCCGTCGGCCGTTGGCCGTCGTGAGCACTACCTCGGCAGGATTCCTGCCGAGGGCACATTGACGAACGAAAATTGCGAGTGGGCCTGCATACGGGGATAGAGATATCGAGATCAGATTGCGTTACTAGGCGGCTGATACCTAACGAACAAGGAGTTTCCAAGGAATAATTTACTGAGGAGTGAACATGCATGTCACTAGTTCCTTTAACGAATAATTTACTGAGGAGTGAACACGCATGACACAAGTTCCTCCAACAGGATTGATTATCTTAGACACTGCAAACACTACTGGTGAATTAACCTCTCCCGAGTCCAACTAATAAAGGATCATTAGGCACCATATCACTATCCCCTTCCCCCGCAATTAAGGCGTCCAAAGGGTTGAAATATCGACGATAATATCATTGAACCAGTTATCTAAAATCCAGTTAACACGAGCCAACTGATGTGGCATACTGGACTAAATGACTACCGAGTAATGAAAAACTGGCCTTAAAAAGTCCTTTTCCTTCATCCTTTCTTCCCCCCCCCTCACTCACTTGTATATAAATTCACTAATTTCATGTCACATGTGCACAATATGTCATATTGCACTCACAATATGTCAGGTCATAAGCAGTGCTTTGTGGGGGCATATGTTATAGTTAGCAGAGCTAACTATAACTACTGAATTTTGTCTGGTTTTGCATGAGTGAAATGTCAGCCTAAATATAACGTCTCTGTAACCTTTTTAAGTGAGTATATATATATATATATATATGAGCAAACACGTTGTCCTGTCGCAGCGGGAGCGCTTTTCAGTTGGTGCCAGCGTGGAGACCAGGACAGTGTCTCGAGGATATTCAGTACAAATGAATGAGTACGCTGCACACTTCTTGGACTTTGCAGTTGTTTATTCAGAAACGTGCCACACTCAATTCAATTCAATTCAATTCAAATGATCTTTATTCGGATTTACTACATCCATAAAAGTACATACAGAGTGAAACATTAGAAAAACATTAAAAACACACTTCTTACAAAGTTAAAAACCAATAATCCAATTAGGTTTAAGCAGCAAGATGACTTAAGGTGCATAATATATAAAGTACAAAGTGCATAGTACATAATACTAAGGAATATTAATCCATCAATGTCCACAATTACCCACTATAGAAGTATCTCCTGCACATGTTCAATATGATCACTATTTAGTAGCTGGTACACAAGTCCATGGGCCAGCATAGTGCTATTATCCATTATCCATTATCCGTGTTCCATAACTGCCCTCGATTTCACACAGGCCTTTATGAAACAACTAACAGAATAAATAACATCATCAGTTTGCAACATTTGCAGAAATTGCAGAGCGGGAATAGAGTCTCTTAAATTATATTTACGTAAAATTGGTCTTAAATATTGACAGGTATACAATTTGTAATGGCCACAAAAGAAAAAGTAGTGTAGTAAGTTTTGTCGTCCACCTTGGGAACAAGGGCAATCCAAGTCTTCTAAGTTTTTGTTGTAGCCAATGGGAAAGCTAAGCAAATAGACTAAGCTTCCCTCCCGGAACCTGAATAAGAGACTCCGATTCCATCTACCTATAGGCTTTGTCAGGTAACTCATAAAATTATTAGGGTTATCAACAACTGAATCACAAATGCGTAAATATTTACTGACCACTGGTTTACTAGATTCTGATCTCATCCTTTCCTCTGTGTATAGCTCCATAAATGCCCGTTTAATACTGTTCTTGTGAGCGGGTACAATTGAATCAGGAGAACTAAATAAGGATCCTTGTCCCACCTGCTGCAGACTACTTTTGACTGCATTTAGCCACGGTATGTGGTGAGATCTATCACTAGACAAACAGTCAGATATAATACTGCGAGTTAATGTTGCTGCTGGATTTGACCAGATTTTAATCCAAAAAAGGGCAGGCCTCGATTTAATAAAGTCAACAATGTATGGCAGCCTCAATTCATTATGACAAATCAAAGTGGGAGCACAAGGAACACCCCCTAACACCCTCCTACAGAATCTGTTTTCCTCTACCTGAAGGGCCGAGCTGTTACAATAACCCCATACTTCTGCACCATAAGTCCCGGTTGGTCGACATTGGGTACGGTAAATGGTGAGGAGAGGGGAAACAACATCAGCCAATTTTGGCTGGCGAAGGGATAGGATCGTATTAATTGACTTGCCAATTTTGTTACTCGCAAGGGCAGCATGTTGCTGCCATGAGCCTGAGTTGGAAAATAACAACCCTAAATAAGGAAAACTGCTGGTGCATTTTAAGATGTTATTACCGGATTTAATGGATGTAATGTTATACTTCTTCGGTCCGCAATTCATTATAAATGATTTTTTTAAATTAGTATTTAAGCCAAGGTCGGACATGAAGGTAACAAAACCAGAAATTAAAGTGCGTAGTGCATTCGGTGTACGCCCCATCAATACAGCGTCATCCGCATAAAGTAGAGTAGTGATGGGGGAACCGTTTATTATGGGAACATCCTTAATAATCTCGCTCAAAGTATTACTTAACATATTAATGTATAAAATAAAAAGCAGTGGGGCGAGTACGCAGCCCTGTCTAACTCCTCTGCTGATAGGGATATCGTCAGACAAAACGCCTTCATTATTAATTCGTACTCGCGCTTTTAAATCCCTATGTAAATAGGAAAGAAAGTACACCAGTGAGTCGTCTAAACCATAATCGAGCAAAAGTGACCACAACTTAGAACGGTTAACAAAATCAAACGCTGAACTCAAGTCCATAAAACCTAAATAAAGAGGGGATTTTTTGACAATAATATATTTAGCCATAATCAGGTTTAGATTTAAGCATTGTTCAATGGTGCCCACCTTACTTCTAAAACCCAGTTGACTACAGTGAAGGATGTTGTTATCTTCAGCCCAATCCCTTATCCGTCTAAAGATTACTCTTCCCAGGACTTTTAAGGTGTTGTCGATCAGTGAGATCGGACGGTAGCAGGCGGGGTCCGACCTATCACCTTTCTTGAATATGGGCACGATGACACTGTTCGACCAGGATTCGGGAATTGAGCTATCATTTAGGTTATTAAATAGGTTACACAAAAGAGGGGCCCAAAAATTGATTTCTGATTTTATCTGGTCGATAGAAAGACCGTCAGGGCCTGGGGCTTTATTGCTAGCGCTATCAGTGATAGCATCCTCGACCTCTAGTAGTGAGAAGGTCAAGGGTTCATCGCTAAGGGGTAGAGAGACAGTATCTGAAGGGGTAGCTGATATGGCATAGATATGGGAGAAATGCTCTACCCACGCCTCGCCTGTTATGTTACTATTAATTTGATTGATGTTGGAACCAAAAGATCTTAACGACTTGACTTCTTTCCAGAAGCCCATTGAGTCCTTCAGTTTGGCGGTGCGCGTAAGTGATTCCCAGTGGTTAATTACTAGGGCTTCAGATCTAATTCGTAAGACCCTTTTATATTGTGATCTTAATACTCTTACAAGTTGAGGGTCCCTAGGGTTGGTATTAAGTGCGGCCCTCAAATCCCTGTTGGCCCTAGAGCAGGAAGTATCAAACCAACGGGGTCCCTGGGAGATGTTCTGCATGGCAGGTTTAGAAGATTCAATTTTAATTGCCCTGCATAGATCACCAAAAGCGCCAACCACCTCATTGCTAGGAGTTATATAAGACAGGCAGGTCTCAACTGTCTCGGGATATTTTTTGATTACTCTGGAAAGGATTCCTTTATTGTCAGCTCCCTTCCATACTAGTCTCAATCTATCAGTTGATAAAGCTAGATTTTGAGGACCTACGTCTGGTTTCACTGCAACCCTTGAGGTCTGAGGATTGTATAAACTAATTCTAAGCGGATAGTGGTCACTATACGCGGAACAGACGACTTCTGCTTTTAAAATTATTTCACTTAACTCAGGGCATGTGAAAATATAATCAATCGTAGAAGCACAGCCCTGACCTATGAAAGTGGGGGTTGTTATATTATTAGCACTTGTGCCTACAAATTCCATAGCATTAACAAGGTCATGGGAAGCTATAAAATCTTTCAATTCTACCCCATTCTTACATATTGGGCTATGGCGATACATGTGTGCATTAAAATCCCCTCCGATGCAGATGCCATCGAAAGGTCCATACTTTTGCCCCCCCATAATTTCATCTATAAAATTAAACAATATTATAAAATTGCCATTTGGGCGGCTAACAAAATCATTATTATAAAAATTAATAATACATAATTTCAGTCTGTTAATGTACTTAATAGCCATAAAACAGTAAATACCCGGTGTTGGGATCAACTTGGTGTGAACCCCACGTTTTATTTTGGACCAAATAGATAGTCCCCCACTTGGTCGACCCATGGGAGACGGCAAAGCCTTAAGATTGTGACAGCAGAAGCCCTCAATTGTTGGTGACGTTGTACTCCACGTTTCTTGTAGCAACAATATATCACAATTATTATCGACCCACTTAAGCCATTCTGTGATTTTCAATTTAGAATTTAAGCCTGCTATATTCCAGCTAACAAGAGTTAGTACTGAGTCCAAAGGCAAAAGATCAAGGGTCTGAGATGGTTCACTCACGGTGCTTTGAGTCGGGATTTCTGAGACAGTCAGGGGTTCGAATATCGGAAATGGTTCGACAGAGGTAGTCGAAGATGTCAGTCTTGCATGTCCAGATCCGAAAGAGGTGCAAATCTATTGTACGTTTGTAATGGGAAATAAGGTTGATGAAATTGCATAGGTGGTGGGCGAAAATGCATAGGTGGTGGTTGAAAATGCATAAACGATGGTTGTGGATGCATTAATGGCACTGGGAATTGCATAAAAGGTGGGCGAGGTTGTGTGGCCAATTGTCTATAGAAATAACTCAAGGGTAACATAGTTGCAACAGTTGAAATGGTTGAATAGTTGCAATTTCTGTTAAGGAGGTTTCTTACTGTCCCAGGATTATTAAAGTTGAGAACTATGCAGTCACCTTCCTTGTCCTTGAATAAAGGGCCGACCCACGATACCCTACGTGCAGATATGATCTCTCTTGAGATGTCAAAACCAACACCTTTGTGTTTGGTTAGCCAATCTATGCTCTTATTTCGCAATTGTACCCACGATTCCCCCTGATCCTCCCTCAATGGCGGAACACCTGCTAGAACCAAAACAAAAGGACAAGCATCCGGTGGCAGATGTAAGGCTGGTCCTTGGTGTTTAAAAGATTTAGTGGACCCTTGAGGGCCATTACCCACGTTGTTATTTGCGGCAGTCGGTTTTGGTGCCTCAGTTGGTTTAGTTGGACCATTATTGCTACTTGGAACAGAGGTGTTAGAAGTGGATGGAATAACAACTTTCCTAGGAGCAGGTATAGGAGTTGGTTTTGCAGATGTATTAGCCTTATTCATAGCTGGCCCCTTTTTAGTGGTTGTGGGTTTAGTTGTTGTAGGTGCCGTTGGTGGAGGGGCAGATGCAGAATTGCTCAATGCCCCACCCAAGGTACTAATGTTGTCCTGTTTCTTTGATGACAGTATATTGTTTGCAGTCTCCAGTTCCTTCAGAAGGCGATCTGCTCTGACTTGGTCCAAAATAATTGACCCTTTCCTTTTTTTTTCTCCAGTTTTAACCAGGTTATCCAATCTATCAAGTCTTTTAAAAACGTTATTAAACTGGCTGATCATTTGTTTTTCAATCCGGTTAAAAATAGTATCAACTATGGTTTCTATCATGTTTCCGTTCTGTCTGGATAGATTATAATTATCACCCATTAATGCAGTTTGGGTCCATGTAGTTTTAGAGTTCCCACATGGGTTAGTAGTGGATACATCCGTAATACTATCCGTGTCAGCGGGGTCTTTCTCCTCTTTATCCTCTGTGAGGACAATTTGTACCTCCGAAGGTTTATTTTTATTCCACAAACTTTGAGGTGTTGGTTGGTTTTTGTGGAATATAGGCTGTTTTCTTTTGTTAGCGCTTTGCTTGGACGTGCCTCTTTTACGTTTCTCCCTACCCGGCTTGCTACTACTAGAGTCAGTGGTGTCCAGATTGATGACATCATCCTGCGAAGCAGTTACAATTGTAGGTACACTCACTATCTGAGGGGATACCGAGGATGTCGCTGTCAGTGTTGGCTTAGGCGTTACTGCCACTGATGTTGTGGAGGCAGAAACTTGTGCTGTGTAAGTGACAGTGTTTTCATCATCCAAAATAGTGGGCACGTCAACAAAGGGATGTGATGGTTTGACCACAATTATTTCTGGGTTTATGTGTACATCTCCGTTGGCACAGCTAGAGCTACTTGTAAGAGTCATTTTGTTATTGGTTGAAAAGGAACCCATAGAGAACCTTCTCTCAGTCTCCACTATTTCGTTAAAAGCTGAGTCTATCATTGACTCAAAGGAAGTAATAAGGGAGACAGAAGTGTCAGCAACCTTGTTTTCTACATCAATGTTCTCGTTGTCGCCCATTTTAAATTCTGAAATAAGTGCTCACCTTTGAAGAAGATGTTAGAGGGGTGGCCCGCCCGTCCACTGCAGTCCACTGACGGCCACAGACGGCCCGCCCTTTGCCCGGCCTTCGCCCCGGGCGCTCCCCGCGCGCGACTTGCGGGGCGAGAGGCGTTGCACTCCTTTTACGCGCCTCCGGGCGCTCTGCTGGCGTCACGGCCGCCGGGGCACCTGGGAATTGTAGTTCCCTGCCCGCTCGGCGCCGTCGATCAAGGTGTGGGTGTTCGTTGCGCCGTTTCCCTCACGGCGGTGCTGATGCACAGTTCTGGCAGCCCAAAAGGAGGTAAGTTCGAAAAGCCGTTTCCCTCACGGCGCTGCTATCTGCCTCAGGAAGCTCCCCACACTCCTACGCGTTTCGAACCGTAGTTCCTGGTCACGGTAGTAAAGGTGAGTTAGTCCCTCATCAGTTTTACTTTATATACCGATGCATGTTATTTATGTTATTTATGTTATCTAGTGCATGCTGGGACTAGTAGTCGTCCCAAATGTTATGCATGAATTTGGTCACGCTCTGTGGACCGTATACATTGGTGGGGTGTATTTTATGTTATCACACTAAAAGCGTTACCATGTTTTGAGGAAAAACGTCGCTTTTGCTTTGCTATCGTGCAAGCACGAGCGATAAGATCGTGGATCAATTTACCTGATTCCAGATCTAGGTGTGTAACTGTACGCTACAGTAGCTGTTGGAAATAAAGGGCTGAGTGCCCAACGTCCCCACTTAATGTCCCAGCCCCCATTGCGCGAACAAACTTCACAGCATTTATATCACATTTAAGACAAGTTTGGTCTCATATTTGAGGCCTTTGCCAAACCCCAAATCTATGGTTATTCAAATCAATGGCATGTTTCAATGGCACAGTAGCATATATAACGCTTATAATGTCTGAAATTATAAATGGACATAAAGTTCTTCGTCCCCGTTCAGGCCTGCCGGCTGCTTGGTACGGAATCGTATGATTAGTTTCGATTACAGTCTTCTCCGTTTCTTGGTTCGGTTCCCTCCTCTTTCATGTGATGTTATATTTGCCAGCCCAAAATATTTCATGTCCATCCAAGTTCTTTTGTCATGTTTGGTCATGTGCTTCGCCATGGCGTATGATTGATCACCATTTTGGACCGCCCGTATATGCTGTAAGATTCTTGTCTTAAGGGAACAAGTGGTACTGCCAATGTAAGATTTCCCACAGAAGCATTGTAACATGTATACAACGAAAGTTGATTCGCATGTGATGCTTGTACTTATAACTTTTTCTTTCTGGGTCCTTCAGAGTTTTTATGTTTTGACCTATCT
This sequence comes from Lissotriton vulgaris, assembly GCF_964263255.1. Lineage (NCBI taxonomy): Eukaryota > Metazoa > Chordata > Amphibia > Caudata > Salamandridae > Lissotriton > Lissotriton vulgaris. Next base: position 64,284 of record NW_028241970.1, on the reverse strand, counting down.
TGCATGCTATGCTTTGCATGTTGTACATCTTGTAAATCCACGTTTTCTCGTGTCACGCCATGTTTCTTGTTTTTTAAGTTCGAAATGGCTTTTGACTAGGTGATCGGATAAATTAGGTGCTCTTCTGTATGCGATCAAAGGGTAGTCACCCAGATTGGTTCCTATATCCGGGTCTTTGCGTAGCACATCCCAATATTTGATTAGGATTTTCTGAATTTTTTAGCTTTCTTTGCTATATGTCATTATCATACGTGGTTGTTCCTCTTTGACTTCAGTTGTACATTGAGTTCCATCTCCAGCCTGGTTCCTTTTCGCGCCTTTGTTCATAAGTGTGTCTTCTCTTGATTTGGTTCTTGCTTTTGTCTCACATCTTGCCAAATCAGATATTTTATATCCTCGCTGTTTGAAGCGGTTGGTGGTTTCCTTAAATTTGGCTTCCATTTCTGAGTCTTCTGAGCAGTTCCTCCTCATCCTTAATAGTTCTCCATACGGTATGCTTTGTTTTAGTTTTTGTGGGTGAAAACTTAGGCCATGGAGTAGACTATTTGTAGCTGTCTTTTTTCTATGGACAGTCGTTTGTATTTGTTCATTTGCAATATACACCCTTGTGTCCAAGAATTCTATCTCCTTGGCGTGAACTGAACATGTAAATTTTAGCCCCACTTCATTATTGTTGAGGACTGCAAAAAATGTGTAAAATTCTGTTTCCGTACCTCTCCACAAAAGGAAGAGGTCGTCGATAAATCGCAACCAAAGGGCCACTTTGGCCATGTGATGGTCGTTTTCTTCTCTCCAAGCCACGCTCCTCTACCACCACCCCATCATGAGATTAGCGTAGCTTGGAGAGAAGGAAACTCCCATCGCTGTTCCACAGCGCTGTTTGTAAATGCTTTTATTGAAAAGGAATACATTGTTGTGTAAACACATTGAAATCATGTCCAGTAGCATTTTGGAGTGTTCTCTCTGATTGATAGGTTGTTGATCCAAGAAGTATTTAATGGCCTGTAGCCCGATGTTATGGTTTATTGATGTATATAAAGATATAACATCAATGGTTACAAGCAAGTAATTTGGTTGCCATTCAGTATTCATCAGTATGCGTAGGAAATCACCCGTGTCTTTTATATACGAGCTCAATGTAGGTACGAGTGGGGCTATAAAATGATCCACATAATTTGACACATTTTCATAGAGGCTCCCACAGCTCGAAATTATAGGTCGTCCCGGTGGTTTATTCAGGGTCTTGTGCACTTTGGGTAGGAAATATATGGTTGGGGTTATTGGATCCTCAACCATTAAAAATTTGTTTTCCACTTCCGTTAACAATCCTTTTTGTTTCCACCCAGTGAGTTTTGTTTCTAGATCACGTTTCATTTCTTCTGTGGGATTTCTCTTGAGAATGGTGTAGTTTTCGTTGTTGTTCAACTGACGCATTGCTTCTTCCATGTAGTCCCTCTTCTCCATTACGACAATATTTCCGCCTTTGTCTGCGGGTTTTATCTCGATGTTGATGTTGTTCTTTAGACTTTGTATTGCCTTTCTTTCACCTTTGGTTAGGTTTTCTTTTCTGTTTTTGTTATAATTTTTCGGCATTTCTTCAATGTCATTCGAGACCAAGTCATAAAAAGTGTCTATTTTATTGCCTGGGTATAATATAGGACAAAATTCGGATTTATTTTTGAAGTTCGTTGCTTGACAATCGTCTGTGGTTATGCCCATTTCTTCCAGTACCTGGGTGTCTGGTACCTGAGTTGTTGTGATTTCATTTGCTAGTTCATACGCGACTCGAATTTGTGGAGTTTCTTTGGTAAGGTAGGTGCTTCTTTGTTCAGTTAATTGACTTCCTTGTTGGATTTCGGGTCGTGCCGTTGTTTTTTTACAGAAGAATTTCTTTAGTTTTAATTTTCTCACATATTTGTAAATATCGATCTTCGTATCTGTGAGATCATGGTGCGTCTCTGGGCAAAATGAAAGTCCTTTATTCAATAATTTGGTTTCCATTGGTGTTAGTATGTATCTTGACAGGTTTATCACTAAGTTAGGAGTTGTTTTTGAAATTTCCATTACTTCCTTATTGTTGTTCTGTTCCTCAGATTGTATCTGCCCCCTTGTGCGCTTGCTTCATCTTGTTTTGCGCCTGGTTTTCCTTGGGGGTAGGATCCCCGTCCTCTTCCTCTGTTTCTGTTCTGCCCTCGGCCTTTGGTATTGCCCCGTGGTGTTTGTTGCTCCTGATAGAGCAACTGCATCTCGTCTAAAAAAGAGAACCTTCTCATTCCTGGTCGTCTTTGCTCACCTTCGCTAAAGTCAGATTCAGATCCACTTGTTTGTTCTGCAGTTGTTATTGTGTTTGCACCCCATTGTTGTTTGAAAACATCATATTTTTTTGCAAAGGTTAAAATGGTCCCATACTCGTAATCATCTTGATCTCTGCAAAATTTGCGTTGTTTTCTGTTTTGTACCTCTTCCTCATCCCTTTATTTCCAAGAGCTACTATAGCGTACAGTTACACACCTAGATCTGGAATCAGGTAAATTGATCCACGATCTTATCGCTCGTGCTTGCACGATAGCGAAGCAAAAGCGACGTTTTTCCTCAAAACATGGTAACGCTTTTAGTGTGATAACATAAAATACACCCCACCAATGTATACGGTCCACAGAGCGTGACCAAATTCATGCATAACATTTGGGATGACTACTAGTCCCAGCATGCACTAGATAACATAAATAACATGCATCGGTATATAAAGTAAAACTGATGAGGGACTAACTCACCTTTACTACCGTGACCAGGAACTACGGTTCGAAACGCGTAGGAGTGTGGCACGTTTCTGAATAAACAACTGCAAAGTCCAAGAAGTGTGCAGCGTACTCATTCATTTGTACTGAATATATATATATATATTTATATATATATAGATATATATATATATATATATATCAAAGAGGAATTCCGGCTGCTGCATATACAACGGCACCAAGCGGGTACCGACCTCTTCCGCAGAATCAAAACGTTCAATGACGAGCCATCAAACACCAGAAAGTGTAAGCAGTTGCAGAGTATTTATTGTGCAAATTTCGGGCGGCTGCCCTCCATGACGCGTTTCGCTCCACGGGCGGAGCTTGATCACATGACGCGCCACTGTAGGCTGTGCAATTTTATGTGCGATAAAAGCCTATCAGCCAAAGAAAATGGACTGAGAGGCGATAATAAAGTGAAAAGTGAAACATAGACAATGTACAGACAGTTAGAGGTTAAACAATGAACTCCAATAACGAGATGACGATATAGCAAACATCGTATGGAGCTCAATAAATTTTACAGTGCAACGCTGAATACGTCAAACTATATAAAGAAATGATGGCCAGTGCCAGATATCTCAACATGATTAATTAATTCAAAAGCGGACGACTATTCAACATCTCCATGGTTGGAAAAACAACACATCATAAATGCATTAATGGCACATGTAATAAATAAAGTGAAGAAACCTGCAATTACTCATTGTACCACCCATGTTTGATTTGCCAAAAAAACGTTTGCTCATCATATAAAGTTCGTAACCTCTACCTCAAAATCAATTAGAAATATAAACATTGCATATATTACACAAAATTAGTCTGTACATAGCAATATTAGTGAAAAATAGAAGAAAAAGAGAGTATATATAATATTGACAAAGGGCACCCAGGTGGGTAACCTACCAAAAAATGTCATGAATGTATACTGTAAATAGTGCACATAAAAACTGATTAGAATTCATAGGCCAAGAGCTATGTAGAAATCAATTGAACGAGCCAAAGAAAGACATTCAGTCTCATCATAGATTTACAAACAATTATTACAGAAAATTACTGAGTCCTTCATTGGTGTTTAACCCATTGGGGACTCTGCTATCGAGCAATAAAATGAATTGCGTTTCCTTCTGCCTGAGTAATTTTTACCGATCCCCACCCTGACTTGGAATAGGGACTGAACCCACGACAGTGAACTCAAGATCTTTAAGCTGATTTTTATGCACTGCTTTAAAGTGGCGGGCCACAGGGTAATTGCTGTCTGAGTTTACAATGGCACGCACGTGCTGTAGAATATGCTTGTTGACTGGGAGCTTGGTGCTCCCGATGTATTCTAAATTGCATGTGCACCTCAGTTTGTATATTGCGAATTCTGAACGACAAGTCAAATACTTGCGAATCGGTATTCGTCTCGCACTGAAGGCTGATTGATAATAAGTGCCATTCTTGGCGAATGTGCATGCACGGCACGAAGTGCATTTAAAAAAGCCTAATTTAGATAACCATGGAGTTTTAGGCGTGTTTTCAGGCATGGATCTATCTAATGCGTCTCTCATTGATGGTGCCCGTCTGAATGTGATCATGGGCAAGCTCGGTAAAATGGGTCCTAGAATGTTATCTGTGAGCATGATAGGCCATTCAGAATGCAAAATACGTCTTATCTTTCTCTCTTGGCTACAGAAGGTTGTAATCAAGCGAATTGGGCCTAATGTGGGGGAATCAGTGGTTGAGGACGTCTTGGGCTGTAATAGTTTCTCTCTGGACTTACTATTGACTCTAGTTAAAGCCTGGTCCAATATATTGGAATGATAGCCCTGTGCCCGAAATCTCTGATAAGATTCATTAGGACAACTGGCAGAGATCAAAGTGTCACTACAAATACGTTTAATACGAATGAATTCACCATATGGAATGCTTTTGATGGTGCGGGCAGGGTGGGCACTCTGAGCATGTAATATAGGGTTGTCCGCTGTCGACTTACGATATCATTTAGTATGGAGTTTCCCTTCTTTTATGAAAAGATATACATCCAAGAACTCAGTCGAGTCCGTAGTGACAGTAGCTGTGAATTTCAAATTACGTTCATTTTGATTCACATCCCTCACAAAAGCATGAGCCTGTTCCTGCGAACCCCTCCAGATGATGAAAATATCATCAATAAATCTCCAGTAGTGGATCAAATACGGTCCCCACTGGCCATGTGTGGTTCTGAGCTCGTGCTCCTCCCACCAGCCAACATGTACACATGAATAGCTGGGGGAGAAGGCCGAACCCATTGCCACACCTTGTTGTTGTTGGTAGATGACGTTCTGAAATTAAAAGTAATTGTTATACAAACATATTTTAATCATTTGGAGGAGCATATCATTATGGTTTCTAAGAACAGCATCACGTTGGTCAAGAAAATATTTGGTGGCTTCCATCCCTTGTAGATGGTGAATGCTCGTGTATAGTGACTCTATGTCCATAACCACAAAACAATAATTCGTACAACAATTAACTTGTTCAACTTTCAACAAATAATCTGTGGTGTCTTTTAAATATGATGGGAGTCTAGTCATGTGGGGTTGAAGGAAGAAATCGACGTATTTTGAAAGGTTCTCATTCATTCTCCCTTGAGCAGAAATAATCGGGCGACCTGGTACTGGAGTTATACATTTGTGAATCTTTGGGAGAAGATAAAAAACAGGAGTGATGGAGAATTCAACACTGAGAAATGTTGCCTCATCTCTAGAAATCAGCCCTTCTCTTTGGCAATGATGGATGAATTTCCGTGTGCTTTCCTCACTTTTGCACATGGCAAATTTGGTTGACTTCAAATAACAAGTTTGGTTCAAAAGTTGTTTTTCTGCCTCTTGCACATATTCTACTTTTGACCAGAGAACAGCGTTGCCACCTTTATCTGAGTTTTTCACAATGATGTTCGGGTTGTTTTGAAGTTTTTTAATCAAAGTGTGGTATTGTTGATTATTGTAGTCAGCCTGTTTGTTACGTCCCAAAGTAGCTTTGTTTAATGCCTTCAGTTCCATGATCACTGTATCACTGAATACGTCGATCGCGTCTTTTGGCATAAGGGGTAGAAATGTTGATTTCACCCGGAAAGGAGTAGGAGTTGTTTTGTCAACTGTGGTAACTTGACTAACTGTGTGTGCATCCTGTGAGCTTTTTTCATGGGCAAGATCAAGAAGAGACTGTAGTCCTCCAAGGTGACGGACTTGCAGTGTGCTTGTTGTGTTCCCCGGTTCCATGGTTGCCTGTCCTTTAACTTGAGGCATAGGATGTAATTGGAAATGTTTAATTAACTTGATTTTGCGAATGAATTTGAACACGTCTATAAGTGCCTGATTGTAGGAGAAATCATTCTTAGGACAATATGTTAGTCCCAGAGAAAGGAGCTGCTCCTCTGCCTTAGATAAGACTGCGTCAGTTAAATTTACCACAGTGTTTTCAGTGGAGGCGATTATCTCCTCCAATTTCTCCTCGCATTGCTTTGCGTTATACCTTTCTTTGCACTTGCGCCTCCTGGCGCGCCTTTTCCTATTTGTACGCTGCTTTGTTGTTGCTGAGGATTGCGGGGGCGCAGGGAGTACCGCCTGTCCTCGCTGACAAAATTAAGTTTGTCAACGACGGTGAAATTGGTAAACTCATTTGTATCTACAGAACTGACAGATCTAATTTCATCTGAGCTGCTGTTGGATGTAAGAAAAACTGAATCAGGGTCTAAGTTATCCGGAGCCGCCATTGCACCATTCACAGGTGCTGCTAATGCTGTTGTAGATTTCTTCTGCCCTGTAAGGGCTTGACGCTTGTAATTGTCATACTTTTTTGCAAAGGTGAAAATGCGACCCGTGGCATAATCTTGCTGATCCCTGGCAAACTTATGCACTTTACGTTCCTTTATTGAGTCTTCATATTTCACCATGCGGGCTTCAATTTCTTTTTTTGTTTTAGCAATCAGGTCCGTTTCACCTGATGCATCCAAGAGCCCATTGACTCGGTCGATTTCTAATAGAATCGCTTCTCTGTCTGATTGTGCATATTTAATGAGGATGTGTAGCATATTCCTCGAGGCCTGGAGATTATTATTAGCCCATTCTTGCAGAATTTTTGGATCGGGTTTCTCATAGGTAGGTACAATGAGCACACGTAGTCCCCTTGGCACTCGGTTAACCTCGCAATACTTCTCGAGAGATTTCTTCTCCCACCACTTTGACAGTTCATTGCGGAGTAGTTTTTCAAGTGTTTTAAGTGGTGGCTTCAGTAACACACGGTTGTACATTCACCGCCGGTAGGTTATCGAACAGCGCCTCTGCCACTGTGTCCCTACTACGTAGCGAGTCACTGGATAGCATATTTGGTTCTAAAATAATACGGCTTCCTAAGGAAATGCACTGTTGAACTGCTGGATGGCAAAATATGACAATATTGTTGAAGGGGAGATATCCCACAACCCACAGAAGAGGTTAAAAAATAAACGGTGTTTACGCACGATGTGCCTTACCGGAATCGGCGCTCTGGCTAGCAAAGGCCAGCTGACCTCGCAGAACCCTGAAACGCCACGCCGTCCGGCACCTCAAGTGCTTCTCCAACCGTCAATAAAACCTCAGCGGGGGGCACGGCAAACGCTAAACTTTTTCAGTTGAAGTGCAGGTACGCTGAAGCGTAGTCAGCTGTGTACACGCCGTACCTCAGTGCAGTGGGAGGGTCAAGTAAAACGGAAACAGCCAAATCCGTTGAAGAATATCAAAGACCAAGTCCTGGCTGCTGCATATACAATGGCACCAAGCAAGTACCGACCTCTTCCCCAGAATCAAAATGTTCAATGACGAGCCATCAAACACCAGAAAGTGTAAGCAGTTGCAGAGTATTTATTGTGCAAATTTCGGGCGGCTGCCCTCCATGACGCGTTTCGCTCCGCGGGCGGAGCTTGACCACATGACGCGCCACTGTAGGCTGTTCAATTTTTTGTGAGATAAAAGCCTATCAGCCAAAGAAAATGGATTGAGAGGCGATAATAAAGTGAAAAAGGAAACATAGACAATTTATAGACAGTGAGAGGTTAAACAATGAACTCCAATAATGAGATGAAGATATAGCAAACACCGTATGGAGCTCAATAAATTTTACAGTGCAGTCCTGCCAAGCATCACGCAACAGGTGTGACGCTCACGCATTTCAGTGCGGTGATCTGCATCACCGCACTGAAATGCATTGTTACGCATAATTGCTACCTCCTGCCAGGGGTGCCACCTGCGGCACCAGGCTGTGCCCGGGAAACAAGATGCGGCAAAAGGTGCCGGGCGCCAGCGGGGTGCGCGGCTCTCAGCTCTCAGACTCACTCAGCACACTGCAGGGGGGCCGGGCTGCCCTCTCACTCGATTACTGCAGCTGTCAATCACCGACCAGGGGGCCGGCATTAAATCCCGATGTGCAGCGGTAGGAGTGCTGTCAGGTCTGGAGGAACAGGAAGTAAGCAGAAGCGGCTGCGGCGGGAAAATCTAAAAGAGTGCAGGCTGCCTGCTCACAGTCTCTCTCATGCCATGGCCGCCGGCTGCGGCTGCAGGGGGACACATGATTCGATTGCGGGAGGCCGCCTGTGCCCCGGTAAACACTGCAGGCTGCAGCACCTTGACCTCCTGGACACCTGAGCTGGCGAAAGTCAGCACATGCCAGCCACCACCACCAGGAGAACTACGAGAGCAGTCGCGGCGGGGAGTGGGGCTGGGCCCGGGCCCGGGCTTGGGCCCGGCCCCGGCCGAGGAGTGTCCGACTCGAGTAGACAGAGGCAGTTGCCTGGAGGAAGATAATCGGTGGCAGTGCTGCACATTGTGACTGGGGCAGCAGCAGGTCACTCGACTATAAGTAAGTGTCAGCCCGTGCTGCGCACGTGACGCCGGTGTCACTTATTTATTTATGTTCAGCACGTCGTCTCGAGCATCAATGCTTGCAAAATTTATTTGGTGAAACAGATACTAGTAGCATAAAATAGTGGCAACTAAATGGAAACGAAACCCCTGTGTTTAATCAGGTAGCACTGACTGACTCGGAGATGCAGTATGTATGTAGGTTAGGTTACCAATCCAGACTAGCACTAGGGTTAGTGCTCTTCCCTTTGTGGTGCTCTGCAGCAGTTTTAATAACTTCATGGCGTTTCTTGTTGCCCAACTGGCTGTAATTTTCTGCTATTTAAGTTTCCCTCCTCTTCATTGCATGATTTTAATCGCGAAAAAGTGTCACTCATATTCGTAGAAATGTCACTCATAATATCACTGAAATTATGAAAATGTCACACATGGCAATTTGAAACCTTGGCAGCTATGACAGTGCAACGCTGAATACGTCAAACTATATAAAGAAATGATGGCCAGTGCCAGATATGTCAACATGATTAATTATTTCAAAAGCGGATGACTATTTAACATCTCCATGGTTGGAAAAACAACAGATCATATATATATATATATATATATATATATATATATATATATATATATATATATATATATATATATATATATATATATATATATATATATATATATATATATATATATATATATTATACCTTTCCCTGGTATACCACGATTTTTTATATCAAAAAACCAGTGCCGAGGCCCAAATGGTGCTTGATGTTAGTATTTATTTGGCTCACGAAAAAAACAACCCAACGCGTTTCGAAGCCAAGCTTCTTGCTCACGGGTAACATTGCTTAAAGCGGCCATTCTATTTAAAGTGACATGATACAAAATAACGTGCACGTGTTTGCAAGGACATGAAAGAAATACTTTGCTACAATGTTTTCTCTTTTCACTTTGTGACAATTACAAAACGTGATTTAACAAATAATAGAGAAACATATTCAAATAATAATGATAGTCTTTGATGGCAATTTTCACCAGTTCATATGTGTGTATAAACCCAAGTGGGTAATGATTTCAGCCAAAGGGCTCCGATATCGTGATACCTCACATTAAGCCACAAAGTTAATCCACAAATTAATTTTCAGTCAAGTTGACGTTGTTTCTCAAATCATAGTCATTAATCAGACTGTGTGTTACCCAAGTGGGTGATTTCTAATCAGTCACGTTTCAAGACGACATCTGTAAATAAAGAAAAACACGAATATATGCAATAATTTTTTTAAAAAAAGTCCTTGCACCAAAGTGAATTTAAAACATTCATAAACTTCAAGAATGGAAAATGATGGAGAACAGTGAACAGCTATTAATACATTTTCAAGTTTGCAAATGAACAGCCAATTCTTCCCCCAAATTGTGCCCATTTGGATGTGTGGTGTTATATCTTATGATGTAACGGGACTCGAGTTTTCGCAGAGCCAACAACCTGTTACCACCCCTTTCTTTCTTTTCCACACAGTCAATCACCGTGAATCTCAGCAGATCAGGATCTTGGTTATGTACAGAGGCAAAATGCCTGGCCACCGGATACTGTGGATTGACATTTTTAATGGCCCTCATGTGTTCCAATACCCTCAACTTGGCTTTTTTTGTGGTCATCCCTATATAACATTTGTTACAGGGACACTGTAACGCGTATACCGCGAATTCAGTGTTGCATCCCAGTTGTTTCGTGATTTTATGTTCTTCTTGATCTTGGGAGATTTTTACGCTTTTACATTTATAGCTGTGTTTGCAAGCCTTGCAGTTTCTGCACGGAAAAAATCCAGCAGTTTGCAAGTTTTTAGTTTTTTCCTTTATTAAGGCATTACTTAGAGTGTCTTTGAGCGACTTTGCCTTTTTAAAGGTAACTGCAGGACGGTCACTATTACTTCCTTTATGTCATCATCGAGTTTTAGGACATCCCAATATTTCTCAAGACTTTTCCTGACTCTCCATGACTGACTATCAAAGCTAGTAATGAATCTGATCTGGTCAGAATTCGTACGAGCCTTGGGAACCAGTAAATTTTTCCTTTCCATGAGTTCAACCTTGGCTACAGCTTGTTTAATGACATGTTTACTGTAACCCCTTTCACAAAATCTTTTACACATCACTCTCTTCTCAGTTTGATATGACTCCTGCATGCTGCAGTTTCGTTTAGCCCTGATAAGTTCACCAAAAGGGATACTGCGTTTCAAGTTTGGTGGATGACAACTTTCAGCATGCAGTAAGCTGTTGCCAGCCGTAGGCTTGCGAAAGAGAGAACTGGTTAACACTCCACCCACAACAGCCAAGTGAACGTCCAGGAATTCTAGGTGACTTTTGTGCATATTGCTGGTAAATTTTAGATTCAACGAGTTATTGTTCAAGATGTTTTCAAATTCTTCGGCCTCCTCCAAACTACCCTTCCACACACAAAAAATATCATCGATGAAGCGGACCCAGAGGACCACGTGGTCAGAAAAGTGGGAGATGTTCTTCACCACTTGCTCCTCCCACCAGCCCAGGTACAACCCCGCAAAGCTGGGGGCGAAGCAACTTCCCATTGAGGTCCCCCGGGTCTGCCTGTACATTACTTTGTTGAAAATGAAGAAATTATTCTTCAGACAAATACTGATCATCTCCAACAACATATGTGTGTGGAGTAAGTAGTTAATAGACCGATCATTAAGAAAATATTTACACGCGTCCACACCAAGATTTTGCGGTATGCTCGTGTATAAGCTTGTTACATCAAAGCTTATAAGCCAATACTTCTCATTCCACGTCAAATCATTAATGATTCTCAAGAAGTCGGAAGTATCCCTGATGTAAGATGGTAAAGCACGAACTAAGGGCTGCAAGAAATGATCAATGTAAATGGAGGTATTCTCGAGCAGACTCCCATTGGAGGAGACTATGGGTCTGCCGGGGGGTACCTCCAAATTCTTGTGCACCTTAGGGAGCAAATACAATGCTGGAATTTGTGGATGTCTGCACAGGAGATAATTGTATTCACTGTCTTCAATGATTCCTCTATCCCTCCAATCCATTAGTTTATCATAATACATTTGTTTAGACGTATTATACTCCTGTAAGTTGGAGGTCACATAATTATCCACATTGTTCAATTGTAGTAGACCTTCTGCCAAATACATTTCCAATGGCCATATAACAACATTTCCCCCCTTATCAGAGCCTTTGATAACAACATCGGTCCAACTTTGTATGTCTCGTATGGCCAAATACTGTGCTTTACTCAAATTTAGATTAGGTTTAGTTTTACATTTCTCAATCATCCTAATTTCTTTGATCATGCCTAACTCAAAACTTTCAATGCAGCTGTTGCTGATTTGTGGCAAAAATACTGATTTAGGCTTGAATGTACTTGCACTACTTGCCCCAATATCGACATTGCTGTCAAGCAAATTCAGGAGTGGGTCATCTAAGATATCGTCACACCCCGCTAACTCATGCACCAATTGCAATGTCTCTGCATCATTAACTGACAAAGCGCTTTTAGCAGTTTTATCAATGGTAGACTTGGGGCGTGACTTCGTTGCAAACCATTTCCTGAGTTTAAGTTTCCTCGTAAACTTAAATAAATCAATTCGGGCATCAGTAAAATTAAATTTGGCCGTCGGACAAAATGACAGACCGCGTGACAAGACTACAATTTGTTCTGGTGTTAAAATATGTTTAGAAAGGTTTACCACAGTTTTTTTGTCGTCTCCCATCATGTCTGTGCTTTTTTGCCTCTTGTTCTGGTTCCCACGGGGCTTGCTGATCTTGTTACACTGGTTAATCCTCCTCTTGCTACCAATCCGCCTCTGCCGCCTCTTCCACAACCTTTTGGTGGAGTGTACGTTTGACGACCACGATTCATGAGGACCACTTCGTTTAAAATTTTGTCTTTTACATTAGTTGGAGCAATTACCTCCGTTGTATCACTTTCAGAACTTTCATTGTCAGACCTCGCTGGTGGAATTTCATCATCATTCACACTTGCTTCCAGAACTGACGTTTGATTGACGGTAGCTTTTGTTTTGCTTACTTTAGCAGTCGCCTCACGCATCGCTTGATATTTTTTGGCGAAGGTTAGGATTTGCCCATTTTTATAATCGATTTCATCTCTGATAAATTTTCTTTGTTTTTTTGCCTTTATTTCCTCTTCAACTTTTTCTAATTTCTTTTCCATTTTCATCATTTCAGCAGAGAAATCCTCCTCTGTATATTTTTCCTTCAATTTGGTTATAAGCACCTCGCTTTCCAGATTCAATTTTACACATTCTTTCTCCGCATGTTTGATTAACATTCTTAGCATGTTCATGGAACACGTGTGGTTGTTAGTCATCCACTCGTCTATCAACTCCGGGTCAGGGTCCTGGAAAGTTGGGATCACGAAAATCCGAAGCCCCTGTGGAATCCGACTACATTCTACATACTTCGTGAGGGCGGCCGCCTCCCACCACTTGGATTGTTCTTTTTTAAGAATTCTCCACAACGTGTCCCACAACTTTTTTACATCATCGACCTTTGAGTTAGAAGCTGACGGTTTGTCGTCACTTGCGCTGTTAATGCCTGCAAACAGTTTAGTTGCTGCCTCCTGTCTCTTACTCTTTCGTGATTCCGCCATTGTAAATACCTTTCAGCGTGCATACAAGCGCTTCGCTGTAAACATCAAGCTTTTCGCCGTATCGCTCCAGAATAATTTTGCTGGTGGAACCGTTCCTACGTCTTTAACCTTCACACCCACACGAAAAAAGCCTAGCGGTCCTCGGACTCACCCTGCTCACGGTGTGTGTTGGGTCAGGACACCGGAAATGTTTCTCGATCTTTTCTCCCCAGCAGCTGTTCTCGGCGGGCAAAAGCGTTTTTTCAAAATTACACCACACAGAATTTGGCTAGCTTAAGCTAGCCAAATTCTGTGTGGTGTAATTAATATATATATATATATATATATATATTCAATGAAAAAAACCATAGGTTATAGACCATATATAGTTAGGAATTAGCATTTACAAAACCTTATTTTACTCACACAAAACCATTGAAATTCGCATTTATAGTTAGATGCACTGACTATATATCGCGCACCCGCAATCCACTGCTGATGATGTCACATATTACATCATTCATGACATGGTCAGTGACATCACTGATGACATCACTGATGACAACTCAAATGACATCACTGATGACAACATCCAGTGACTGTATGTTTCTGTAAAGTTAAAATATGTCTTACATATTGAAGAATGTTTGGATGTATAAGTGTCCGGATGAAGGATTTAGTAGGTGCATGACTGACTGTATGAGAGAGTGATTAAATGTGTCTCACTGAGTGCATGGGTTAATGACTAAACTGTCTTAATTTGTGCATAATTTGTTGTTCTGTAAACTGCTGCATGTGTTGATCTTTAGCTATATGATTAACTATATGGGTTATTGATTGGTTGTCCAAGTATTTGTATGGGAGAGTGAGTGTGTGTGTGGGTGGCTTGGAGGTGTGTGACTATGTGCATAGATGTGTGAGCAGTTGATTCACTAGATGTATGGGTTCAAAACTGCATGTGGAAACAGCTGTATGGGTGGTTGACTGTGTGCATGAGTGTATTGGTGAGTGAATGGATATCTCAGTGCTACATGTCAAAGTAAGTACATATGTAAAACACAGTACATGTGAGAGTTGTCATATATAAATAACTGTGTATAAGAGCCAGTGAATGTGTGAGTGGCTGAATGGATCATTGTAAACTTGTATCAGTGATTGTATAAGAGAGTAAATATGTGTTAGAATATGTTTGAATAAGTAAGGTGTGTATAACTGTATAGTTGAGGAAATGGAGGTGTGATTGATTCTTTGCATGACTGACTAGGTGTATGAGTAACTCCATGGATGAGTGACAGTCTGTGAGTGTCTGTGTACACTGAGTGTATCTAAGGTTATATTAGAGTCTGAAGAGGTTCATCGTATTATCACATGAATGATGTAATCAGTGATGTTATCAGTGATGTCATTTGAGTTGTCATCAGTGACGTCATCAGTGATGTCACTGACCATGTCATGAATGATGTAATATGTGACATCATCAGCAGTGGATTGCGGGTGCGCGATATATAGTTAGTGCAACTAACTATATATGCGAATTTCAATGGTTTTGTGTGAGCAAAATAAGGTTTTGTAAATGCTAATTCCTAACTATATTTGGTCTATAATCTATGGTTTTTTCATTGAATTTTCAAGGTTTTGTAAATGCTAATTCCTAACTTTATATGGTCTATAACCTGTTTTTTTCAGTGAATTTCAATGGTTTTTTAATAGCAAATATCAAAAGCTGTAAAATGTATTCTTCTTTTAAAGGAAAAATATATTTTATATGTATTTAATATAATTCTTTTATGCATCTGCCAAACCCTGACCTCTTAATAGTGCACTGTGGTGGAAATGATTTGGGCACTATGACTGGTTTGGTCTGGAAATGCTTTTAAAGGACACCTTTCATCAATTGATGACACTTTTTCCACAAACTGCCTTGGTATATTCCAATATATGCCAAAGTCACAAAAGGAACTGGTCCAACCAATTTTGTCCACAATTTGAGAAAGCACGGAAACATGTGAATAAATCTGTTTCTGCTTACATGAGAGACTTTAGAATGGGTTCAATATACAACAACAACTTGCGTTACAACATGCAAGACATCTACAGAGGAGATGGTGTGCACTTCTCAGATGAGGGGAATAGAATATTCCTCCTGAATTTAAGACTGTGCATTGGAACTGACTTGTAGGTACCTAAATCAGCCACAGAACCCAAAAGCTCTTTTCAGAGCTACCCTACCTCTGATCATTCAAAACGTTTATCTTTTTCTAACTTTTTTCACTATTTTTCACCAAAGTATGCTCCCCGGTACGCTTACCGGTGCGCGTACCGGACGCTCCCCCCGCAATTTTTATTTATTTATTTATTTATTTATTTTTTTGCCTATATGAGCGTCCTAAGCCCACCTCAGAAAACCTAGAGAGTCAGGAAGTGTCTACCGTGCCCCCTTCTACCCATTCCCAACATTGTTTGCCCTCCATCTTGTGTCTCAATTCTACCGAAACACAAAATGGAGGACTACCGTAACGCTGCCGGTACACGTACCGGGGCGTGCACCGGTAAGCGCTCGCTAAAAAAAGGTGGGAAAGTAATTTACAGAAAAACCACTGGAGACACTTTCATCAAATATAGAATAGGCCCTACTACATAGCAGTCCCTACCATTTACCCAAATTTGGTGGTATTCCATTGAGCCATTTGGTCTGTAGCCCTGTCTAAATATCCTGAGGTAAATTACATGACAAAAACACATATGAAACTGTTTTAATTTTCAACCAATTAAAATGTTACTTACATTTTGTACTTTTATGTGCTGACATTTGATTGGTTAAGTACATGAATATATATATAAAAAATTAGAGGGAAACACAGTCATTTTGACTAACACTACCTACATTTGGAAAAGAATTTGACAGAAAACTTCAACTACTTTGAAGAAGGTAAGTTGTTAATTTGACAGGAGAACTATGTTATGCACTTTGAATTAATTTTGTAAAACGTTTTTAAATAGTTATATACTGTCCCTCTATAAGAGTTAGACATTAAGAAAGGCTTATTTATTTAAATTATTGATTGAGTTAGGCTTCTGTGGTATAATTATGAATTTACTTAGGCACCATCACAGGCACTTTTTAATAGTTCTACTTCCTGCCTGAAACCATACACTGCCCAAAGATAACTTCACTGTTAAAAACTCACAAGTACCTGTCTGAACTTAAACCCAACAGTGCCCTATCTCTACTGATATATTTATTTTTTATGCAATTTACAGCAAGAAAATGGAAGCACAACAAAATGAAAATAATATTTCATTTCAAATTAATATGGAAAACAATCCTAAGGAAGACAAAGAAGAAATAGACTTTTTGGATGACACTGTAGACCAAGACTTAATTAAATGTGTTGAAGAAATTGAATCATGGAATGAAAAGGAGGACATACCAGATGAATTAATGTTGCAAATTCTTTTAGATTTTGAAAAATCACAACAATAAATTTAAATTTAAAAAGTTAAAATTGTTTGAGACATTATTCTTTTTTATATGAAAATTATGAAATAGTACCCAAAAAGATATAATATAAAGTGAGACTTAAAATATACTGTGCAACTTTTTTGTGTTACATAGTAAGTTTGCTCATAGTTACTTCCTTTCTCCAACTATATTATCTCCAATGTGTAGTTAACATCTCTTTATCATCTCCCGCCTCCATATTGTTTCTGCTTTCCTGACAGGCTATGGTATGAATTCCATAACCACAATAACTTCTGAAACAACATGCAAGATATCTACAAAGGAGACGGTGTATATTAAATTTTAGACTCTGCATTGGTACCTACATGTTGCTACTTAAATAAAAAAAATTAAAAAAAACAACAAAAAGAGCAATCAATAAACATACAATATTTGAGAAGTCTATCATTCTTTTTTCCCCATAGTACGCTCCCCGGTGCGCGTACCTGGCCCTCCCCCGCAAAAAAAACGAAAAAAAAAAAAAAAATGTTTTGCCCCGCGGGGCCCTTTTAAAGCCCCCCCATCAAACCTAGGGGGTCAGGGAGGATGTACTCTGCCCCCTCATGGTCATTTCCCCCTTTGTTTCGGCCACCTCTTGTGTCTCGATCCTACCGAGACACAAGATGGCGGCCGCTCCGGACTGTTTAGAATGTTTATAGACACCCAAGAGCCAATCAGCTTTTCGCGCGCAAGTCGCGTAGCGCGCCCGGAGCGATCCCGGGTGCGCGTACCGGGGCACGCTTACAGATATATATATTTTTTTGAACCTAAATTACTCAAAATCCACTAGAGCACATATCTTTAGACCTAGCAAAGGCACATCGGACTACCAGTCCCTACAATTTTGCAAAGTTTCATAGAAATCCATTCAGCCGTTCGAGCTAAAAGTGAGTCCAACCGCCCTATGGAAAACTCAATGTTAAAAACACGTTTTGGGACCCCCCTTTTCTTCAGCCCCCACTTCACGAAACCCCCCCAAACTTTCAGGGGACGCTCGGAAACAAAATGTGCCATTTTCCAGAAAATTTCAGCCAATTCCGTCCATCAACGCCAAAGTTATTCAACATAGAATTTACAGAAATCCCTATTCAAAAAAATCCTAACCGCCAGTAGGTAATATATATATATATATATATATATATATATATATATATATATATATATATTCACACGTGAAGTCCGGCGCAATCCTTTCCAAGTAGAGCAAAAGGAATCACACAGGAGCCGTGGCCTCTATTTCAGTGCAGATTTATTGCAGACACAAACGTCCTGCGCGTTTCGGAGTGGAACACTCCTTCGTCACGGGCAAACTTTGTGCATTTCATCTTTGTTAATAAAGTAAATCAACATGTCACGTGATATAATTAACATAAACAAAATACTTCTTCATATTATGCATCATATGAGTATCTTCAATTGTTATAAAATTGTTCAAGGTTTCTGCTATTAACGGAAGGTAAATGACTAGCATTATTTGAACAGTATTTTAGCATATTAAGCACTTCATGATTTACAAATAGGCCGTTAAAGTGACCCGTTCGAGTAGCACACACTGCCTTATAACAGTTAAAGACCATCTTTTAAATGATTGCTACTTATATTGACTCAAAAAGAAATTAGTGCTCAAGTCTGGTCGACATAAATACGGTGAAAAATAAAATACCGTGTAAATAAATTAATGTCGGCCGTCCTGGGATTCGAACCCCTGTTGTTCAAAAGTGAAGCAGTGGTGTATTAGCCCACAGTGCTACGGGAGTATTGTCTCATACCGCCCCGAAAGAGTGCTGCTTAAGCTGGGCTCGCTTAGTGAATGGTGTGAAAAAAATATATTGCAAACAGCCTAAACAGACTGAAATCCTATTACATTGGTTGTGGATGCCCCAGTGGGCAAAACATAATTATAAAACCAAATCATAGTATACAAGTTTTAGCTGGTATCAAGTAGTTTCAATACGTGAATACTACTGCTGATTCCTAAGTATCAAACGCAAAAAACTTTATCAAACATGACCATCGTTGTTTGATATGAACCATTCAATATCTGAAAGGAAGCCCATGCTTGTACAAATATCGGCACTCAGGCTACGCACTGTCTCCCTCAATGTGGTAAAATCTATCAGACACGTTTAACATGAGGGTTCTGATAAGACACATACATGCTAATTAGCACAGTTCAATAGTGCCCCAGTGGGCTAAATCAAATGAAAGAATTCTGCTGGAGTGCTGCCCTTGTGGGCAAACTGTTCAAAGGGTGGCCAATTCATCTTTTCTTCCTCAAGCATCTGTTACCTTGAAAAAAGACAGAATGTCTATTAAAATCTTCATGTCGTAACTATAGTTACTAAAGAGGTTACACAAAATTTCTAAAAACAGCAAGCAAAAACAACGACAGGTATGCATGGACAATTTGAACTAAACATGCGTTTTAATATAGATGTACTGATAACTCTTCATCCATATTCAACCCATGGGGCACCATGGTGTTGAATCTGATAATGAATTTGGATTCTAATTTTCTGAGTTCTAGCAATCTGTTGCCACCTCTTGTGTTAGGAAAAACACAATCAATGGCAGCAAATTTGATGAGATTGGCGTTACTGTTGTGTTTCTCTTGAAAATGCCGGGCTACTGGGTATGTTTTATCATTTTTATTGATGGCCCTCAAGTGTTCTAACACTCTTTTCTTTCCTGGATGGATGGTGCTTCCTATATAATACTTAGAACATGGACACTTGAGAATGTACACCACATATTCCGTATTACAGTTCAGATGTTTTTGTATAACCCATGGGGCTTCGTTATTATTGAATTTCACTGTTTTAATGCTGCTACTGTATTTACAGGCCTTGCATTGGTTACATGTGAAAAACCCTTTGATTGCATTTTCTTTTCTAGGATTGGGGATCATATTGCTGCATATTTGGTCTCTTAATGATTTGGGTTTACGAAAGGTGAGAGATGGATAATCTCCTATCCAGTCCTTCAAATCCTTATCTGTTTTGAGCACTTCCCAAAACTTTTTTAGGCTCCTCCTGACCTCCCATGCATGGGTGCTATAGGTAGTGATAAACCTTATAGTTTCTTTGGGCTTAATGGCTGCATCAGTTTCCTTAGGAAACAGCAGTTCCTGACGATTAAGAGCTTCTACTTTATTAATCGCCTTTTTCACAGTTTTGACACTGTACCTGGGCTGGTGGGAGGAGCAGGTGGTCCACAACATCGAACTTTTCAAAAACCATGCCGTCCTCTGGTTACGCTATATAGATGATATCTTTTGTGTGTGGAGGGGCTCTGAGGCACAAGCCATTGAATTTGTAGAGATTCTTAATATCAATGAAATGAATCTCCAATTCACACACCAAATTAGCAAAGATACCATGGAATTCTTGGATCTTAAACTTGAGACAAAAAACAACACCATAGAAAGTTCCTTATTCAGAAAATCTACGGCTGGCAACAGTCTACTTCATGCTGACAGTTGCCATCCATACAACCTTATACAAAGTATACCGTTCGGGGAGCTATTGCGGGCTCGCAGAAATTGCAGTACCATCAGTAAATTTGAAGATGAAAAATGTATCATGCAAGAGCGTTTCTTAGCACGTGGCTACAGTGTCAAAACTGTGAAAAAGGCGATTAATAAAGTAGAAGCTCTTAATCGTCAGGAACTGCTGTTTCCTAAGGAAACTGATGCAGCCATTAAGCCCAAAGAAACTATAAGGTTTATCACTACCTATAGCACCCATGCATGGGAGGTCAGGAGGAGCCTAAAAAAGTTTTGGGAAGTGCTCAAAACAGATAAGGATTTGAAGGACTGGATAGGAGATTATCCATCTCTCACCTTTCGTAAACCCAAATCATTAAGAGACCAATTATGCAGCAATATGATCCCCAATCCTAGAAAAGAAAATGCAATCAAAGGGTTTTTCACATGTAACCAATGCAAGGCCTGTAAATACAGTAGCAGCATTAAAACAGTGAAATTCAATAATAACGAAGCCCCATGGGTTATACAAAAACATCTGAACTGTAATACGGAATATGTGGTGTACATTCTCAAGTGTCCATGTTCTAAGTATTATATAGGAAGCACCATCCATCCAGGAAAGAAAAGAGTGTTAGAACACTTGAGGGCCATCAATAAAAATGATAAAACATACCCAGTAGCCCGGCATTTTCAAGAGAAACACAACAGTAACGCCAATCTCATCAAATTTGCTGCCATTGATTGTGTTTTTCCTAACACAAGAGGTGGCAACAGATTGCTAGAACTCAGAAAATTAGAATCCAAATTCATTATCAGATTCAACACCATGGTGCCCCATGGGTTGAATATGGATGAAGAGTTATCAGTACATCTATATTAAAACGCATGTTTAGTTCAAATTGTCCATGCATACCTGTCGTTGTTTTTGCTTGCTGTTTTTAGAAATTTTGTGTAACCTCTTTAGTAACTATAGTTACGACATGAAGATTTTAATAGACATTCTGTCTTTTTTCAAGGTAACAGATGCTTGAGGAAGAAAAGATGAATTGGCCACCCTTTGAACAGTTTGCCCACAAGGGCAGCACTCCAGCAGAATTCTTTCATTTGATTTAGCCCACTGGGGCACTATTGAACTGTGCTAATGAGCATGTATGTGTCTTATCAGAACCCTCATGTTAAACGTGTCTGATAGATTTTACCACATTGAGGGAGACAGTGCGTAGCCTGAGTGCCGATATTTGTACAAGCATGGGCTTCCTTTCAGATATTGAATGGTTCATATCAAACAACGATGGTCATGTTTGATAAAGTTTTTTGCGTTTGATACTTAGGAATCAGCAGTAGTATTCACGTATTGAAACTACTTGATACCAGCTAAAACTTGTATACTATGATTTGGTTTTATAATTATGTTTTGCCCACTGGGGCATCCACAACCAATGTAATAGGATTTCAGTCTGTTTAGGCAGTTTGCAATATATTTTTTTCACACCATTCACTAAGCGAGCCCAGGTTAAGCAGCACTCTTTCGGGGCGGTATGAGACAATACTCCCGTAGCACTGTGGGCTAATACACCACTGCTTCACTTTTGAACAACAGGGGTTCGAATCCCAGGACGGCCGACATTAATTTATTTACACGGTATTTTATTTTTCACCGTATTTATGTCGACCAGACTTGAGCACTAATTTCTTTTTGAGTCAATATAAGTAGCAATCATTTAAAAGATGGTCTTTAACTGTTATAAGGCAGTGTGTGCTACTCGAACGGGTCACTTTAACGGCCTATTTGTAAATCATGAAGTGCTTAATATGCTAAAATACTGTTCAAATAATGCTAGTCATTTACCTTCCGTTAATAGCAGAAACCTTGAACAATTTTATAACAATTGCAGATACTCATATGATGCATAATATGAAGAAGTATTTTGTTTATGTTAATTATATCACGTGACATGTTGATTTACTTTATTAACAAAGATGAAATGCACAAAGTTTGCCCGTGACGAAGGAGTGTTCCACTCCGAAACGCGTAGGACGTTTGTGTCTGCAATAAATCTGCACTGAAATAGAGGCCACGGCTCCTGTGTGATTCCTTTTGCTCTACTTGGAAAGGATTGCGCCGGACTTCACGTGTGAGTAATTTGGGGGTGGCTACCCCAGCCGTGAGCCCGCCGAACGAGTGGCTTGGGTACAGCTACGAACTCTGTGCTCATGTTGTAAAAAAACCCTTGCCCACACGAAGGACACCGCCTGAAACACCGCGGCAGGAGGAGTGTCTACCCGGAATACCGGTCGAGTTACGAGGAAGGGAAGCAGGGAGCTGTATTCTCTTGCATCGAGCCTGACGGGTGAGTCGGAGTGACACACCACGGGAGCTGCTATCTAGGCGGAAGGAATATCGTGTTAATCGGCAGAGACGCGTGAGTGAACAACACTACTCACAGCGCCAGCAGACGTGCAGCCCGAGAAGCATATCGGGAATTACGGGTGAATGTTACACCGTAAAATCAATGGCGGACACCAGAAACAGCAAGCGTAAGGCGGCAGCGCTGCAACTCTTTGACAAAACGGCACGCATTGAGGAGGGTGGACAGAAAATCATTCCCGCCCCCAATGTGATGAAAGACAAAAGAAAACTGTGGGACACGTTGTGGAAAGTGCTCAAAAAAGAGCAGTCCAAGTGGTGGGAAGCGACCGTAAAATCAATGGCGGACACCAGAAACAGCAAGCGTAAGGCGGCAGCGCTGCAACTCTTTGACAAAACGGCACGCATTGAGGAGGGTGGACAGAAAATCATTCCCGCCCCCAATGTGATGAAAGACAAAAGAAAACTGTGGGACACGTTGTGGGACACGTTGTGGAAAGTGCTCAAAAAAGAGCAGTCCAAGTGGTGGGAAGCGACGGCTTTGCAACACTACGTGGACTGTAACCGTATACCTCGGGGTTTGCGTATATTTATAACCCCAACACTCCAACAACCTGATCCGGAATTGATATCGGAGTGGATGGAAAACAACCATATTTGCTCCATGAACATGTTGAAGCTACTAATCAAGTTTGCAGAAAAGGAGAGCACCAAATTAACTCTAGAGAGCGAAGAAATAATTGTGATGCTGAAAGAGTTACTAAGCGAAGAAGAATTTGAGACTGAAATGGAGAAAATGAACAAAAGATTGGGAAAATTAGAGGAAGAAATTAAAATGAAAAAATTATCCAAATTTGAGAGAGACGAAATTGACTATAAAAATGGCCAGATTTTGACTTTTGGCAAGAAATTTGAGAAATTAAGAAATGAACAGACCAGTCAAGCCAAACAAAATACAAAAACAATACAAGGAGCAGAAGGAGGGGAAGAACCAACGACATCAAGCAGTGGATTATCTGAAATAACGGAGCAAATCCTGCAATGTGATTCTGAAACAACCAACAATGTGCAAGAAAATGAAGCAGAAGTATTAAAAGCCCGATTTTTAAAGGAGTACGAGTTGCTGACAATAGACAAGTCAAATACAATGACCACCAGCGACAGCCCGGCAAGAGGTCGTGGCAGAGGAGGCAGAAAGCAAAATTATTCCATGCAATCAGACAGCCCAGTGGGAACAAGAACAAGGGGCAGGTTTGCCAAGAAAACATGAAGACGCGAACCGTGGTAAATCTTTCTAACTATAAACTAAGTAATGTTGAATTAGATGTTTTAATGTTAGGCTTATCATTTTGCCCCACATCTAGATTCAATTATACTGAAAGTAGGATTGATTTATTTCATTATATAAGAAAGCTGAAATTGAAGAAAAGGTTTTCTAACAAGCCCAAAAAACAAGACATTGAACAATCTAGTGTACAATTGGATGTTCCAATAAGTGACATTGAGACTTTCCAAGTGGCTCAAGAATTGGCAGGAATAGTGGATACGACCTTTCCTGTAGATTTGACTGCTGAAACTCCTTTTAAACCCAAATCTGTGTTTTTGCCTCAGATTAATTGTGAAGCAATAAATTGCTTTGAGAAGGGGATAGTCAATGAACTAAAAAAACTAAAAAACCACAAAATATATCAAAGAACTAACTTAAACCCTAATCAACTCAAAGCTTTGAATACATTGGAATCCAATCATGACTTTGTCATCAAGCAGAGTGATAAAGGGGGAAATGTGGTCATTTGGCCTGTGGACATGTATAAACAAGAGGGATTTTCACAACTATCCGACACCAGTAGGTACTGTCAAACCACTAGATTAATTTACAATCAAGCTATGTCAATGGTGGCGAAACAGATCACAGAGTGGAAGGATGAATGCATAATAAGCTTAGATGAATTTTCCTATTTAGCATACAAATACCCTAAATTACCTGTACTATATCTGCTTCCAAAATTGCACAAAAACGTCCAACGACCACCAGGGAGGCCCATTGTCTCTTCATGTGGGAGTGCTTTGGAGAACACTTCTAAATACGTAGATTACTTTCTCCAACCCCTGGTTCAATCCCTCCCATCCTATGTCCGTGACACCAGTGACTTCCTCAAGCAGATATCTGGCATGGAATGGTCCTCTGAGTACCTCATGTTAGGACTAGATGTTTGCAGTCTTTATACTAGTATTCCGCAAACCTTAGGCCTAGAAACATGTAAACACTTTCTCCATAGCAGACCAGTAAGTTTTTTACATCATACAGAGATGTTGCTCAAAATGATTGAGATGTGTTTGAGCAACAATTTTTTCCTTTTCGATAAGAACATCTACAGGCAGATCCAGGGGACGGCTATGGGAACCTGCTTCGCCCCCAGCTTTGCAGGTCTGTACCTGGGCTGGTGGGAGGAGCAGGTGGTCCACAACATCGAACTTTTCAAAAACCATGCCGTCCTCTGGTTACGCTATATAGATGATATCTTTTGTGTGTGGAGGGGCTCTGAGGTACAAGCCATTGAATTTGTAGAGATTCTTAATATCAATGAAATGAATCTCCAATTCACACACCAAATTAGCAAAGATACCATGGAATTCTTGGATCTTAAACTTGAGACAAAAAACAACACCATAGAAAGTTCCTTATTCAGAAAATCTACGGCTGGCAACAGTCTACTTCATGCTGACAGTTGCCATCCATACAACCTTATACAAAGTATACCGTTCGGGGAGCTATTGCGGGCTCGCAGAAATTGCAGTACCATCAGTAAATTTGAAGATGAAAAATGTATCATGCAAGAGCGTTTCTTAGCACGTGGCTACAGTGTCAAAACTGTGAAAAAGGCGATTAATAAAGTAGAAGCTCTTAATCGTCAGGAACTGCTGTTTCCTAAGGAAACTGATGCAGCCATTAAGCCCAAAGAAACTATAAGGTTTATCACTACCTATAGCACCCATGCATGGGAGGTCAGGAGGAGCCTAAAAAAGTTTTGGGAAGTGCTCAAAACAGATAAGGATTTGAAGGACTGGATAGGAGATTATCCATCTCTCACCTTTCGTAAACCCAAATCATTAAGAGACCAATTATGCAGCAATATGATCCCCAATCCTAGAAAAGAAAATGCAATCAAAGGGTTTTTCACATGTAACCAATGCAAGGCCTGTAAATACAGTAGCAGCATTAAAACAGTGAAATTCAATAATAACGAAGCCCCATGGGTTATACAAAAACATCTGAACTGTAATACGGAATATGTGGTGTACATTCTCAAGTGTCCATGTTCTAAGTATTATATAGGAAGCACCATCCATCCAGGAAAGAAAAGAGTGTTAGAACACTTGAGGGCCATCAATAAAAATGATAAAACATACCCAGTAGCCCGGCATTTTCAAGAGAAACACAACAGTAACGCCAATCTCATCAAATTTGCTGCCATTGATTGTGTTTTTCCTAACACAAGAGGTGGCAACAGATTGCTAGAACTCAGAAAATTAGAATCCAAATTCATTATCAGATTCAACACCATGGTGCCCCATGGGTTGAATATGGATGAAGAGTTATCAGTACATCTATATTAAAACGCATGTTTAGTTCAAATTGTCCATGCATACCTGTCGTTGTTTTTGCTTGCTGTTTTTAGAAATTTTGTGTAACCTCTTTAGTAACTATAGTTACGACATGAAGATTTTAATAGACATTCTGTCTTTTTTCAAGGTAACAGATGCTTGAGGAAGAAAAGATGAATTGGCCACCCTTTGAACAGTTTGCCCACAAGGGCAGCACTCCAGCAGAATTCTTTCATTTGATTTAGCCCACTGGGGCACTATTGAACTGTGCTAATGAGCATGTATGTGTCTTATCAGAACCCTCATGTTAAACGTGTCTGATAGATTTTACCACATTGAGGGAGACAGTGCGTAGCCTGAGTGCCGATATTTGTACAAGCATGGGCTTCCTTTCAGATATTGAATGGTTCATATCAAACAACGATGGTCATGTTTGATAAAGTTTTTTGCGTTTGATACTTAGGAATCAGCAGTAGTATTCACGTATTGAAACTACTTGATACCAGCTAAAACTTGTATACTATGATTTGGTTTTATAATTATGTTTTGCCCACTGGGGCATCCACAACCAATGTAATAGGATTTCAGTCTGTTTAGGCAGTTTGCAATATATTTTTTTCACACCATTCACTAAGCGAGCCCAGGTTAAGCAGCACTCTTTCGGGGCGGTATGAGACAATACTCCCGTAGCACTGTGGGCTAATACACCACTGCTTCACTTTTGAACAACAGGGGTTCGAATCCCAGGACGGCCGACATTAATTTATTTACACGGTATTTTATTTTTCACCGTATTTATGTCGACCAGACTTGAGCACTAATTTCTTTTTGAGTCAATATAAGTAGCAATCATTTAAAAGATGGTCTTTAACTGTTATAAGGCAGTGTGTGCTACTCGAACGGGTCACTTTAACGGCCTATTTGTAAATCATGAAGTGCTTAATATGCTAAAATACTGTTCAAATAATGCTAGTCATTTACCTTCCGTTAATAGCAGAAACCTTGAACAATTTTATAACAATTGCAGATACTCATATGATGCATAATATGAAGAAGTATTTTGTTTATGTTAATTATATCACGTGACATGTTGATTTACTTTATTAACAAAGATGAAATGCACAAAGTTTGCCCGTGACGAAGGAGTGTTCCACTCCGAAACGCGTAGGACGTTTGTGTCTGCAATAAATCTGCACTGAAATAGAGGCCACGGCTCCTGTGTGATTCCTTTTGCTCTACTTGGAAAGGATTGCGCCGGACTTCACGTGTGAGTAATTTGGGGGTGGCTACCCCAGCCGTGAGCCCGCCGAACGAGTGGCTTTGGTACAGCTACGAACTCTGTGCTCATGTTGTAAAAAAACCCTTGCCCACACGAAGGACACCGCCTGAAACACCGCGGCAGGAGGAGTGTCTACCCGGAATACCGGTCGAGTTACGAGGAAGGGAAGCAGGGAGCTGTATTCTCTTGCATCGAGCCTGACGGGTGAGTCGGAGTGACACACCACGGGAGCTGCTATCTAGGCGGAAGGAATATCGTGTTAATCGGCAGAGACGCGTGAGTGAACAACACTACTCACAGCGCCAGCAGACGTGCAGCCCGAGAAGCATATCGGGAATTACGGGTGAATGTTACACCGTAAAATCAATGGCGGACACCAGAAACAGCAAGCGTAAGGCAGCAGCGCTGCAACTCTTTGACAAAACGGCACGCATTGAGGAGGGTGGACAGAAAATCATTCCCGCCCCCAATGTGATGAAAGACAAAAGAAAACTGTGGGACACGTTGTGGAAAGTGCTCAAAAAAGAGCAGTCCAAGTGGTGGGAAGCGACGGCTTTGCAACACTACGTGGACTGTAACCGTATACCTCGGGGTTTGCGTATATTTATAACCCCAACACTCCAACAACCTGATCCGGAATTGATATCGGAGTGGATGGAAAACAACCATATTTGCTCCATGAACATGTTGAAGCTACTAATCAAGTTTGCAGAAAAGGAGAGCACCAAATTAACTCTAGAGAGCGAAGAAATAATTGTGATGCTGAAAGAGTTACTAAGCGAAGAAGAATTTGAGACTGAAATGGAGAAAATGAACAAAAGATTGGGAAAATTAGAGGAAGAAATTAAAATGAAAAAATTATCCAAATTTGAGAGAGACGACATTGACTATAAAAATGGCCAGATTTTGACTTTTGGCAAGAAATTTGAGAAATTAAGAAATGAACAGACCAGTCAAGCCAAACAAAATACAAAAACAATACAAGGAGCAGAAGGAGGGGAAGAACCAACGACATCAAGCAGTGGATTATCTGAAATAACGGAGCAAATCCTGCAATGTGATTCTGAAACAACCAACAATGTGCAAGAAAATGAAGCAGAAGTATTAAAAGCCCGATTTTTAAAGGAGTACGAGTTGCTGACAATAGACAAGTCAAATACAATGACCACCAGCGACAGCCCGGCAAGAGGTCGTGGCAGAGGAGGAAGAGGAGGCAGAAAGCAAAATTATTCCATGCAATCAGACAGCCCAGTGGGAACAAGAACAAGGGGCAGGTTTGCCAAGAAAACATGAAGACGCGAACCGTGGTAAATCTTTCTAACTATAAACTAAGTAATGTTGAATTAGATGTTTTAATGTTAGGCTTATCATTTTGCCCCACATCTAGATTCAATTATACTGAAAGTAGGATTGATTTATTTCATTATATAAGAAAGCTGAAATTGAAGAAATGGTTTTCTAACAAGCCCAAAAAACAAGACATTGAACAATCTAGTGTACAATTGGATGTTCCAATAAGTGACATTGAGACTTTCCAAGTGGCTCAAGAATTGGCAGGAATAGTGGATACGACCTTTCCTGTAGATTTGACTGCTGAAACTCCTTTTAAACCCAAATCTGTGTTTTTGCCTCAGATTAATTGTGAAGCAATAAATTGCTTTGAGAAGGGGATAGTCAATGAACTAAAAAAACTAAAAAACCACAAAATATATCAAAGAACTAACTTAAACCCTAATCAACTCAAAGCTTTGAATACATTGGAATCCAATCATGACTTTGTCATCAAGCAGAGTGATAAAGGGGGAAATGTGGTCATTTGGCCTGTGGACATGTATAAACAAGAGGGATTTTCACAACTATCCGACACCAGTAGGTACTGTCAAACCACTAGATTAATTTACAATCAAGCTATGTCAATGGTGGCGAAACAGATCACAGAGTGGAAGGATGAATGCATAATAAGCTTAGATGAATTTTCCTATTTAGCATACAAATACCCTAAATTACCTGTACTATATCTGCTTCCAAAATTGCACAAAAACGCCCAACGACCACCAGGGAGGCCCATTGTCTCTTCATGTGGGAGTGCTTTGGAGAACACTTCTAAATACGTAGATTACTTTCTCCAACCCCTGGTTCAATCCCTCCCATCCTATGTCCGTGACACCAGTGACTTCCTCAAGCAGATATCTGGCATGGAATGGTCCTCTGAGTACCTCATGTTAGGACTAGATGTTTGCAGTCTTTATACTAGTATTCCGCAAACCTTAGGCCTAGAAACATGTAAACACTTTCTCCATAGCAGACCAGTAAGTTTTTTACATCATACAGAGATGTTGCTCAAAATGATTGAGATGTGTTTGAGCAACAATTTTTTCCTTTTCGATAAGAACATCTACAGGCAGATCCAGGGGACGGCTATGGGAACCTGCTTCGCCCCCAGCTTTGCAGGTCTGTACCTGGGCTGGTGGGAGGAGCAGGTGGTCCACAACATCGAACTTTTCAAAAACCATGCCGTCCTCTGGTTACGCTATATAGATGATATCTTTTGTGTGTGGAGGGGCTCTGAGGCACAAGCCATTGAATTTGTAGAGATTCTTAATATCAATGAAATGAATCTCCAATTCACACACCAAATTAGCAAAGATACCATGGAATTCTTGGATCTTAAACTTGAGACAAAAAACAACACCATAGAAAGTTCCTTATTCAGAAAATCTACGGCTGGCAACAGTCTACTTCATGCTGACAGTTGCCATCCATACAACCTTATACAAAGTATACCGTTCGGGGAGCTATTGCGGGCTCGCAGAAATTGCAGTACCATCAGTAAATTTGAAGATGAAAAATGTATCATGCAAGAGCGTTTCTTAGCACGTGGCTACAGTGTCAAAACTGTGAAAAAGGCGATTAATAAAGTAGAAGCTCTTAATCGTCAGGAACTGCTGTTTCCTAAGGAAACTGATGCAGCCATTAAGCCCAAAGAAACTATAAGGTTTATCACTACCTATAGCACCCATGCATGGGAGGTCAGGAGGAGCCTAAAAAAGTTTTGGGAAGTGCTCAAAACAGATAAGGATTTGAAGGACTGGATAGGAGATTATCCATCTCTCACCTTTCGTAAACCCAAATCATTAAGAGACCAATTATGCAGCAATATGATCCCCAATCCTATAAAAGAAAATGCAATCAAAGGGTTTTTCACATGTAACCAATGCAAGGCCTGTAAATACAGTAGCAGCATTAAAACAGTGAAATTCAATAATAACGAAGCCCCATGGGTTATACAAAAACATCTGAACTGTAATACGGAATATGTGGTGTACATTCTCAAGTGTCCATGTTCTAAGTATTATATAGGAAGCACCATCCATCCAGGAAAGAAAAGAGTGTTAGAACACTTGAGGGCCATCAATAAAAATGATAAAACATACCCAGTAGCCCGGCATTTTCAAGAGAAACACAACAGTAACGCCAATCTCATCAAATTTGCTGCCATTGATTGTGTTTTTCCTAACACAAGAGGTGGCAACAGATTGCTAGAACTCAGAAAATTAGAATCCAAATTCATTATCAGATTCAACACCATGGTGCCCCATGGGTTGAATATGGATGAAGAGTTATCAGTACATCTATATTAAAACGCATGTTTAGTTCAAATTGTCCATGCATACCTGTCGTTGTTTTTGCTTGCTGTTTTTAGAAATTTTGTGTAACCTCTTTAGTAACTATAGTTACGACATGAAGATTTTAATAGACATTCTGTCTTTTTTCAAGGTAACAGATGCTTGAGGAAGAAAAGATGAATTGGCCACCCTTTGAACAGTTTGCCCACAAGGGCAGCACTCCAGCAGAATTCTTTCATTTGATTTAGCCCACTGGGGCACTATTGAACTGTGCTAATTAGCATGTATGTGTCTTATCAGAACCCTCATGTTAAACGTGTCTGATAGATTTTACCACATTGAGGGAGACAGTGCGTAGCCTGAGTGCCGATATTTGTACAAGCATGGGCTTCCTTTCAGATATTGAATGGTTCATATCAAACAACGATGGTCATGTTTGATAAAGTTTTTTGCGTTTGATACTTAGGAATCAGCAGTAGTATTCACGTATTGAAACTACTTGATACCAGCTAAAACTTGTATACTATGATTTGGTTTTATAATTATGTTTTGCCCACTGGGGCATCCACAACCAATGTAATAGGATTTCAGTCTGTTTAGGCTGTTTGCAATATATTTTTTTCACACCATTCACTAAGCGAGCCCAGCTTAAGCAGCACTC
Organism: Lissotriton vulgaris; assembly: GCF_964263255.1. Classification (NCBI taxonomy): domain Eukaryota; kingdom Metazoa; phylum Chordata; class Amphibia; order Caudata; family Salamandridae; genus Lissotriton; species Lissotriton vulgaris. The sequence goes on along the minus strand of NW_028241970.1, from coordinate 32,466 downwards.
TTTCGGGGCGGTATGAGACAATACTCCCGTAGCACTGTGGGCTAATACACCACTGCTTCACTTTTGAACAACAGGGGTTCGAATCCCAGGACGGCCGACATTAATTTATTTACACGGTATTTTATTTTTCACCGTATTTATGTCGACCAGACTTGAGCACTAATTTCTTTTTGAGTCAATATAAGTAGCAATCATTTAAAAGATGGTCTTTAACTGTTATAAGGCAGTGTGTGCTACTCGAACGGGTCACTTTAACGGCCTATTTGTAAATCATGAAGTGCTTAATATGCTAAAATACTGTTCAAATAATGCTAGTCATTTACCTTCCGTTAATAGCAGAAACCTTGAACAATTTTATAACAATTGAAGATACTCATATGATGCATAATATGAAGAAGTATTTTGTTTATGTTAATTATATCACGTGACATGTTGATTTACTTTATTAACAAAGATGAAATGCACAAAGTTTGCCCGTGACGAAGGAGTGTTCCACTCCGAAACGCGTAGGACGTTTGTGTCTGCAATAAATCTGCACTGAAATAGAGGCCACGGCTCCTGTGTGATTCCTTTTGCTCTACTTGGAAAGGATTGCGCCGGACTTCACGTGTGAGTAATTTGGGGGTGGCTACCCCAGCCGTGAGCCCGCCGAACGAGTGGCTTGGGTACAGCTACGAACTCTGTGCTCATATATATATATATATATATATATATATATATATATATATATATATATATATATATATATATATATATATACAATATGGTAATACAGTATCAACCAAAATCAAGTTGTGGCTCAGGTTTATAGGCGACCTGTTTGTGGTGTGGCATGGAACTAAGGATGAAGCAGAGTCATTTGTGGTCAAAATTAACAACAATGATCTAAATATAAGATTTACTGCTGAAGTTAGTAATACCAGTGTTAATTTCCTCGATACAAAGGTCTATATTCATAACAACAATCTTGAAACAACTTTATTTTTTAAGAAAACTGCAGGAAACTCGGTATTACATGCCACCAGCTCTCACCCCCGCCATTTTGTAAATAGCATTCCTTATGGCGAAATGTTAAGAATCAAGAGGGTGTGTAGCACAGAGGAGGAACTATCTAAAGCCCAACAACTGAGTAAAGAAAGGTTCATGAACAGAGGTTATTCTAAAAAAGTTATAGACAACGCCATTGCTAAAACAGACATATTAGCCAGAGAGGATTTACTGGTTAATAAAAAACAGTCTGATCAGCCCCACAACCAAACTACTGTTGAGGATAAGAACTTCAGACTCATAATAGGATACAGCAAACAACATCAGGCAATACAAAAAATAATTCAGGGAGAATGGTCCATAGTACTTAGTGACCCCGTATTAGGACCCCTGCTACCGCAGAGGGTGTCCATTACATATAGTAGAGCTCCCTCAATGATAGACTGCCTGGTAGTATCAGATCCAGAAATAATAAGCAAACCAATCTGGTACCAAAACTTGAAGTGTTTTAAAAAATGCTCAACATGCAAAGCATGTACACACGGGATCAACACAAAAACATACACAAGTCCATTTAAATCTAAACCCTATTCTATCAATAAGATTTTAAACTGTAAGAGTGAATACACAGTTTATGTTCTAACATGCCCATGTGGTTTGAACTACGTGGGTAGTACGAAATTACAGGCACATGTTAGAATCCTCCAACATCTCCGCGCCATAACAAATATGGACAATACCTATCCGGTGGCTCGCCACTTTAAAATATTTCAAGGATCAAACAACAAAGGTCTGTCCTATTTTTTAATAGACGCAGTCCCTCCTAATAGGAGGGGTGGAGATAGAGAAAACAAATTAAGAAAGTTGGAAACAAGATACATCTTATTATTAGATTCAAAACATCCAAATGGATTGAATCTAACGGAAGATTTATATACTTGTTTAGAATAATGAGAACTATCAACAATCCCGTAAAACTCCTTCAAGTAATTGACAAACCTGTAGGTTCCTATATGACCAATCCCCATAATCATTAAGTGTCAAATTGAATATTATGTACACATAGATGAATTTTTTAGATCTATTTAAACACTAAACCTATATATATATACAAGAAAAACATGATGAATTTATGAAAAGGTGTTTTTTATAAATGTAAATATTTTAGGATGTTTTTAGATATTTTTGAAGAAAAATATTTTAATAAGAACAATTTGTACATAGATCAATTTGACAAAGAATTTGATTATATTGTGATTAATGGTTGTGATTTATCAGAGAAAAATATTAATGGATGTTTAAATATGGGTAAAAGAATCTGATACCAAAATAGAGAACAATAAAAGAGGACAAGTATGATGATGAAAAAACAAATTGTAGGTGATATAAAAATGCTTAACAAATAATGTAACTCAGTATATTGAGCCAATAGTGACAAAACGTGAAAGTAATTAGTCTATCGCAAGAGGTACTGTGATTAAATAGGAGACAAATAGATAACATTGTGAAATGTATGGCATTGAACGAATATGGAGAAGTTGAAATAACATGTTTTTAAATCACTTGCACTTAATATGCACAAGGTAAATGAATTTGTTATAGTCAATGACACCGCTCTCTTTCAACAATACAGAGAAACTGAAATGTTGTTATTGTATTTTACAATTAACTATGATGAATGACAATGTATTCAGTGTCCACTAATACGTTTGGAAAATGCACTAATGTATTTTACATGTATTTTAACATTGTGCCTTAAATTCATTTAAACAAAATGTATGTCAGTTCAATCTGTTGAGAAAAATGTAGCAAAATTATGCAAAGCGGAAAGTATTTCTTTCATGTCTATAACGAAACTACTCACGTGATTTCACAAAGCTATGCACTGTCACTTTAAAAGAGCCTTCAAGTGTAAAACAAACTGTCGAGTGAACAAGCGGCGTTCGCGCTGCGAAACGCGTCTCTGACAACTTGGGCAAATAAAATTTAAATAAGCACTAATATTGGGTCCGTGTCCTGTTCTGCTGACTACCGCATGATTGAAGACGCTGCGGCCGCGCAGGATTTGCATATATATATATATATATATATATATATATATATATATATATATATATATATATATATATATATATACATATATATGAGATCCTTGTGTAAATATCCCTACACTAAAGAAAAGCCAGCATTCCAGGGATTCAATTTATTATGATGGCTGACGCGTTTCGACCTTGCGGTCTTTGTCAAAAGCCTCACTTAACAATTCATGGTGGCAAATTTTTGTAAAAACAGTGCAAATCAGCTGCAGCACATGAACATAGAAGAAATGCTGTTGTTGGAATTAAATACATAATTTCTTGTGAAAAATTGAATTAGTAATCACAGACCGCGATGAATTATACATTTCAACAACATTTTCTCTAATTTCCCAAATTACAAAAAAATCGATTTAGAGGTGGCAGCCATTATGAGAATTATTGTTTAATATGGCTGATATAATCGCCGGTAAATTCTTTGTGAACCCACAATGACCTAAAACGATTTCCTGAGTATTTCAAAGCTCATAATCTCCTTCTCAGACAAAGAAGTGAACTTCAGCTCCACTACATAAATGCCAAGTAGCAATGGAAATATACATGTAGGAGAAGATTGTGTAAAGTATACATGACTCATTATGGTATTGAATTGTGTGTGTGGCCAAGTGGTCAATTTTCCATCTCTTAAACTCTTATTCATGTCATTGACTTGAAAAGAATCGCATGGTACAGTTAGCCAATACTCCACAAATAATACGTCAACACAACTATTCATTTCAAGTTCGGCTGCCTGATAATTGTGTTAATCAACTGAAGAAAAAATGTAGTGCAAAAAATAGAAAACAGGATACCAAAATCCCCACCACTATATATTGTATTTTACAACAGTGATCCATGAGAAATTGGCAATCAAAATTTAAAAAAACAATAATTCCTTTATGCCCGAATCATAAACATCCCTGTCAACAGCCGCTGACTCATTACCTGCCTAAGTTCTAATGCTTAATAGTGTAGGCATAATTAGAATTAGCTACAAACAACCAAACATAGCTCAAGTTTGTATTTTACAAAAGGAGATTCCATCATCCCCCGTCATGAAGACTAATTATCCTCAAAGGAAGAAATGAAGAGGAGTTAACGGCACAATGAAAAAGGAAAAAGATAAAAGAGAAGAAAAGATAACTTTGTGACAAAGTGCATAAGTACACATATTCTACATGAGCATTTTAGATACAAATTAAAAGATCTAATACAGTTCAGAACAAACAAATATATTCAGTCCAAATTTACTAATCAGCCTAGATGAATGTGCATCTTCTCATCCAGATTTAATCCTGTAGGGTGTAGGGTTTCAGCAAAATGATGTATTTAGATTCCACTTTTCTTTGGATTCTTTCTCTATCTCCACCTCACTTGTTTACTGTTGCCTTGTCAATAACAAAAAAATGGAAATCCATTGTTTCTTTTGAGTGAAACTGTTGCCAGTGTCTTGCAAATGGGTATCTCTGATCTTTGATTCTGACAGATCGCAGGAGTTCAAGAATCCTCTTCTTCACTGGAAAGATTGTGCTTCCTACATACAGCATACCACACACGTAGACGTGGACAGATACAGTGAAGTCACTATTACAGTTAATACATTTGCTTATTTTGACCTCTCTGCCCATGTGTAAGGTGTATGTTTTCTTACTTCTGCTGTGTGCGCATGATCTACAGTTTCCACATTGGAACAATCACAATTGCTCCCTCAACCAGGATCCTGCATTGTTTTGAGGATACCTATGTACCAGACTATCCTTGACTGAACTGCTCTTCCTGTAAGTAATCTGCAGATAGGGACTCACTAGGTGGCCAATAACCATGTCAGATTTTACTAAATTCCAATGTTTACCAATAAGGCGCTTAACTGCTGGTGATTCCTTGTTATAGCTGGTGATCAATCTTACAACACCGTGCCCTGCCATTTAACTCTTTGTGCTAGAAGGCTCTCTCTGCTTCTGTCCGGTACTTTCTAAACAGCTGCTTTGATGACCCTAGTGGGATAAACTCTCTCCTTGTAACGACTGCACATTATATTTTCCTCCTTTAAGAAGGATTTGTGGCTGCTGTTATTGCGTTTGTTCCGAAGTAACTCCCAATAGGGGATAATCCATTTTAACTTGGTAGGATGGAGACTGCAAGCATGTTGAATGCTATTCCCCACTGTTTTCTTGAGGAAAAGGCTAGTTTGTACCGTGCCCTCCTCTATCCTGACCATGATGTCAAGGAACTCCAATTCTGCACTATGGATCTTCCAGTTACATTTTAGGTTCAAATCGTTCATATACACTTTTAGGACTACCCAATGCAAAAACATTCCCGCTTCGCTCAATAAAAGGTAGGCAGATGGCCCTAGCACTCAACGCTGCCCACTGAGTGATATTGTCCAACTGGAACACTGATAGAATCCCGGATCACCAACAGTGGCTTCATCAGTTGTGGTCTCTGCTTGGTATGGAACGATTGTCGATGGCAACCCTAGGAGACAAATCAGGCTCCACCAAAACCTGGGTCCCCTTCGTCTCTATCATCTCCGGTGAGTTTTGGGAGTTGACCTGCCTGAAATATCTACCTTTTCTGAAGTTGATCCCGGATGATCAGAAGGTGGATGAAGCCACTAGTGTCACTGCATGAACACCGAGATCTCATTTTCTCCCTGAGTGCAACAATCTCAGGTATCTTGGCTCGCTCGATGGGGCTGGGGTGGGGCTGGAGGGTTCTCATGACTTTTGTTTCATGTTTGGTGTTTTTCCCGGTTGTTTTAGGCTTGAAATTGGAAATTCAACTGCCTAAGCAGCTGTTTTCGTGTGACGGAACCTTCTTGGGGAAGCACTGCAATGTCAATTGGTATTTTATGTTATCTGAATGTATTTAGGCATCAAATCAGTTCCTCGTGCTCCTTCAGTGATGCGGCCGACCCATGATGGGTTGGAGGCAGCATACTGTGTAACCCCTATTCATTATTACGCACCCATTGATTGCTGTGTATGCTGACCTTGTTGGAATTGTCATTGAGGCCGGCCCAACAGGGTTCTAGGCGCCTGCTATGTAATGCTTTCATTATGTGCTTTGCGAATAAAAATGAGATTTAATGTCTAACATGAAACGCGTCGGGCTGGGAAATGACGTATTCATTGACATGCCTGAAGTTTCTACAAATGCTTCCTCGCAATAAATGAATTGGTGAATACTTACCTGTTGTGGGCTCTTCCGTACCAGGTGAATCTTGTTCTTTTGATATTTACGGCTAGCCTGAGCCGTGGAAGTAAGCCCCGGTGTCGTCCTGGCACCCCTGCGGTTGCGTCAAGCGGCGTGACTGTTGAAGGAACAGGTGCCGTATTGAGAGGAGTTACAAGCAAATATGAAGCTTCATGTTTCTGTCACACTCCACTTGGAATTCATAGTACTCAATTACAGCCACAGAAACGGCAGCTCACTGTAGCAATACGGTGAAACTACAGCGACCAGAAGGCCAGCGAATTGGCCAGGCCCATTGAGGCGGGACGTTGAAGGTACTTCAGTTGCCGCCAAAATCACCGCATCTCATGACTGCTATCTCCCAGAGCTCCTGAAGAAATGTCTAACATGAAACGCGTCGAGCTGGGAAAAGATGTATTCGTTGACATGCATGAAGTTTCTACAAATGCTTCCTCGCAATAAATGAATTGGAGAATACTCACCTGTTGTGGGCTCTTCCGTACCAGGTGACTCTTGTTCTTTTGATATTTATGGCTAGCCTGAGCCGTGGAAGTAAGCCCTGGTGTCGTCCTGGCACCCCTGCGGTTGCATCAAGCAGCGTGACTGTTGAAGGAACAGGTGCCGTATTGAGAGGAGTTACAAGCAAATGTGAAGCTCCATGTTTCTGGCACACTCCACTTGGAATTCATAGTACTCAATTACAGCCACAGAAGCGGCAGCTCACTGTAGCAATACGGTGGACACTACAACGACCAGAAGGCCAGCGAATTGGCCACGCCCATTGAGGCGGGACATTGAAGGTACTTCAGTTGCCGCCAAAATCACCGCATCTGATGACTGCTATCTCCCAGAGCTCCTGAAGAAATGTCTAACATGAAACCCGTCGGGCTGGGAAAAGATGTATTCGTTGACATTCCTTGAAGTTTCTACAAATGCTTCCTCGCAATGAATGAATTGGCCAATACTTACCTGTTGTGGGCTCTTCCGTACCAGGTGACTCTTGTTCTTTTGATATTTAAGGCTAGCCTGAGCCGTGGAAGTAAGCCCCCGTGTCGTCCTGGCACCCCTGCAGTTGCGTCAAGCGGCGTGACTGTTGAAGGAACAGGTGCCGCATTGAGAGGAGTTACAAGCAAATGTGAAGCTCCATGTTTCTGTCACACTCCACTTGGAATTCGTAGTTCTCAATTACAGACACAGAAATGGCAGCTCACTGTAGCAATACGGCAGAAACTACAACGACCAGAAGGCCAGCGAATCGGCCACACCCAATGAGGCGGGACGTTGAAGGTACTTCAGTTGCCGCCAAAATCACCGCATCTGATGACTGCTATCTCCCAGAGCTCCTGAAGAAATGTCTAACATGAAACGCGTCGGGCTGGGAAAAGATGTATTCGTTGACATGCCTGAAGTTTCTACAAATGCTTCCTCACAATAAATGAATTGGCGAATACTTACCTGTTGTGGGCTCTTCCGTAACAGGTAACTCTTGTTCTTTTGATATATATATATATATATATATGGAAAACAACTCCTGGAGCAGAAAAAGCAAACTCCTTCACCAGGAACGGACCACCACACAGGTTTTCGAAATTTAAAGTGGTTTTATTTCAGCTTCTCACAACATGACGCGTTTCAACCGGGTTGCCCCGGCCTTGATCACATGACGTGTCAGGAAAAACTCCACCCTTAAGTACTATGAATCAATGTAAAACCCGCCCATTCTTTTCATGAACAGGGTAGACAGACTTATGAAAGTGCAAAGTGCTAATGTGCAACAAACATATTTAATAACTGAAGTTCAAAAGTTAGTTTTATATATTATTCGACCTAATTTAAATATCATTGCTTCATTTAAAAGCAATAAAATTATTAAAGGTCAATGAACTTCAATGTTTTAGAAAAATCCGGGGCAAGTGCCCAATACTATTCTATGAGATATAATACTCATCTACGCACAAATCTGAAAACAATTGATCACAGTAAAACCCATTAGTGCAAATGAAACATGTGGTTGAATACAACCTTTCATGAATAATAAATTAAAAAATAATTAGAGAAAGAACGGATGCATTTTATCAAATTTTACATAAAACCTCCCAGAGATGCATTTCTTATTCAACATGAACAATTGGAAAGCTGAGCTGGTTTCAGAAAATAAAGGGTTCTGTGAACTTATTTTTCGTGGAGTGGCGTCCTTAAGCAGCGGGCACTTTTGTTGGAATTTTCATACACGGTAGCCTCACCGTGGAGGATGCACCGCCATTAAATGATGGGTCTGCAAGGTTTGGAACTGTGCTTAACCTGTCTGCAGCACGAGGAATAAAATAAAGAAAAGGAACTGGCATGTCTTTCTGAGGCCCAATGGAGGGCTTAAAATAACCGGAAAATGAACACTGTTTTAAAATATTTCATCTGCAAGCAAATTACACAGACCCCACTGGAGGGGAAGAATTGGGCACAGCACAAAAACTTCAAACCCCAGAATGCACACGAATTTCCACACCTGTTTAAGTGAGGCCTCTGGAGAGGTTAATTGAAAAAGAAAAAAACGAACTGAAGGCTGGAGGGTGTGCTGTGCTGATCTGTGGCTGACAGACTGTGTTTTCCCTTTGAAAAAGAAGCATGTTGCTTTGAAACGCGTCAGGGAAGGTAATGAACAATTGGAAAGCTGAGCTGGTTTCAGAAAATAAAGGGTTCTGTGAACTTATTTTTCGTGGAGTGGCGTCCTTAAGCAGCGGGCACTTTTGTTGGAATATATATATATATATATATATGAACACAAAGTTTGTAGCTGTTCCCAAGCCAATAGGCTTGGGAACAGCTACAAACTTTGTGTTCATGTTGTCAAAAACCCTTGCCCACACGAAGGACACCACCTGAAACACAGCGGCAGGAGGAGTGCCTACCCGGAACACTTGTCGAGCTACGAGGAAGGGAAGCAGGGAGCTGTATTCTCTTGCATCGGACCTGACGGGTGAGTCGAAGTGACACTCCACGGGAGCTGCAATCTAGGTGGAAGGAGTATCGTGTTAATCGGCACAGGCGCGTGAGTGAACGACACTACTCACAGCGCCAGCGGAGGTGCAGCCCGAGAAGTACATCGGGAACTACGTGTGTACGTTACACCGTAAAAAATAATGGCGGACACTAGAAACAGCAAGCGTAAAGCGGCAGCGATGCAACTTTTTGACAAAACGGCACGCAGTGATGAGGGTGGACAGAAAATCACTCCCGCCCCCAATGCGATAAAAGACAAAAGAAAATTATGGGATACGTTGTGGAAAGTGCTCAAGAAGGAGCAATACAAGTGGTGGGAAGCGACGGCTTTGCAACACTACGTGGACTGCAATCGTATACCTCCGGGGTTGCGTATATTTATAACCCCAACACTCCAGCAACCTGACCCAGAACTGATATCGGAGTGGATGGAAAACAATCACATTTGCTCCATGAACATGTTGAAGCTACTAATTAAATTTGCAGAAAAGGAGAGCACAAAATTAACCTAGAAAGCGAAGAAATAATTGTGATGCTGAAAGAGTTATTAAGTGAAGAAGAATTTGAAACTGAAATGGAGAAAATGAATAAAAGATTGGGAAAACTAGAGGAAGAAATCAAAATGAAGAAATTATCCAAATTCGAGAGAGACGAAATTGACTATAAAAACGGCCAGATTTTGACCTTTGGCAAGAAATTTGAGAAATTGAGAAACGAACAGACCAGCCAAGCCAAACAAATTGCAAAAACAATACAAGGAGCAGAAGGAGGAGAAGAACCAGCGACATCAAGCAGTGGATTATCTGAAATAACGGAACAAATCATGCGATGTGACTCTGAAACAACTAATAATGTGCAAGAAAATGAAGCAGAAGTACTAAAAGCCCGATTTTTAAAGGAGTACGAGTTGCTGACAATAGACAAGTCAAATACAATGACCACCAGCGACAGCCCGGCAAGAGGTCGTGGAAGAGGAGGAAGAGGAGGCAGAAAGCAAAATTATTCCATACAATCAGACAGCCCAGTGGGAACAAGAACAAGGGGCAGGTTTGCCAAGAAAACATGAAGACGCGAACCGTGGTAAATCTTTCTAATTACAAATTAAGCAATGTTGAATTAGATGTTTTAATGTTAGGCTTATCATTTTGCCCTACATCTAGATTTAACTATACAGAAAGTAGGATTGACTTATTCCATTATATAAGAAAGATGAAACTGAAGAAATGGTTTTCTAATAAGCCCAAAAAACAGGACACTGAACGATCTAGTGTACAATTGGATGTTCAGATAAAGGACATTGAGACTTTCCAAGCGGCTCAAGAACTGGCAGGAATAGTCAATACGGATTTTCCTGTAGATCTGTCGGCTGAAACTCCTTTTAAACCAAAATCTGTGTTTTTGCCTCAAATTAACTGTGAAGCAATAAACTGCTTTGAGAAAGGGATGGTCAATGAACTAAAAAAACTGAAAAACCACAAAATATACCAAAGAACTAACTTAAACCCTTATCAACTCAAAGCTTTGAATGTATTGGAATCCAATCATGATTTTGTTATCAAGCAGAGCGACAAAGGGGGAAATGTGGTTATTTGGCCTGTTGACATGTATAGACAAGAGGGACTTTCACAACTATCCGACACCAGTAGGTACTGTCAAACCACTAGATTAATTTATAATCAAGCAATGTCTATGGTGGCTAAACAGATCACTGAGTGGAAGGATGAATGCATAATAAGCTTAGATGAATTTTCCTATTTAGCATGCAAATACCCTAAATTACCTCTACTATATCTACTTCCAAAATTGCACAAAAATGCCCAACGGCCACCAGGGAGGCCCATTGTTTCTTCATGTGGGAGTGCTTTGGAGAATACTTCTAAATATGTAGATTACTTTCTCCAACCCCTGGTGCAATCCCTCCCATCTTATGTCCGTGACACTAGGGACTTCCTTAAACATATATCTGGCATGGAATGGTCCTCAGAGTATCTCATGTTAGGACTTGATGTTTTCAGTCTTTATACAAGCATTCCGCAAACTTTAGGCCTAGAAACGTGTAGACACTTTCTCCATAGCAGACCAGCAAGCTTTCTACATCATACAGAGATGTTGCTCAAAATGATTGAGATGTGTTTGAGCAATAATTTTTTCCTTTTCGATAAGAACATCTACAGGCAGATCCAGGGGACGGCAATGGGAACCTGCTTCGCCCCCAGCTTTGCAGGTCTTTACCTGGGCTGGTGGGAGGAGCAGGTGGTCCACAAGATCGAGCTTTTTAAGAACCATGCCGTCCTCTGGTTACGCTACATAGATGATATCTTTTGTGTGTGGAGTGGCACTGAGACACAAGCCATTGAATTTGTAGAGACTCTTAATACTAATCAAATGAATCTCCAATTCACACACCAAATTAGCAAAGATACCATGGAATTTTTGGATCTTAAACTTGAGACAAAAAACAACACCATAGAGAGTTCCTTATTCAGAAAATCTACGGCTGGCAACAGTCTACTCCATGCTGATAGTTGCCATCCACATAACCTTATACAAAGCATACCTTTTGGGGAGCTATTACGGGCTCGCAGAAATTGCAGCACAATCAGTAAATTTGAAACTGAAAAATCAATCATGCAAGAGCGTTTCTTAGCACGTGGCTACAGTGCTAAAACTGTGAAAAAAGCCATTAACAAAGTAGAAGCTCTTAATCGTCAGGAACTTCTGTTTCCCACGGAAACTGATCCAACCGTCAAACCCAAGGAAACTGTAAGGTTTATCACCACCTACAGTATTCATGCATGGGAAGTCAGGAGGAGCCTAAAAAAGTTTTGGGAAGTGCTCAAAACTGACAAAGACTTGAAGGATTGTATAGGAGATTATCCATCACTTACCTTTCGAAAACCCAAATCATTAAGAGACCAATTATGCAGCAATACGATCCCCAATCCAAGAAAAGAGAATGCAGTTAAAGGGTTTTTTACATGTAACCAATGCAAGGCCTGTAAATACAGTAGCAGTATTAAATCAGTGAAATTTAACAATAATGAGGCACCGTGGGTTATACAAAAACATCTGAATTGTATTAATACGGAATATGTGGTGTACATTCTCAAGTGTCCATGTTCTAAGTACTATATAGGGAGCACCATCCATCCAGGAAAGAAAAGAGTGTTAGAGCATTTGAGGGCTATCAATAAAAATGACAAAACATATCCAGTAGCCCGGCATTTTCAAGAGAATCACAACAGTAATGCCAATCTCATCAAATTTGCTGCCATTGATTGTGTTTTTCCTAATACAAGAGGTGGCAACAGATTGTTAGAACTTAGAAAATTGGAATCCAAATTCATTATTAGATTCAACACCACGGTGCCCCATGGGTTGAATATGGATGAGGAGCTATCAGTACACTTATACTAAAATGCATGTTTGATTCAAATTGTCCATGCAAAACTGCTGTTTTTTCTGCTTGCTGTTTTTTAGAAATTTTGTGTGCATTCTTCAGTAACCTCTGTTGCGGTATGAAGATTTTAATAGACAATCTGTCTTTCCTTAAGGTAACAGATGCTCAGGGAAGAAGAGATGAATTGGCTACCCTCTGAACAGTTTGCCCACATGGGCAGCACTCCAGCAAATTCTCTTAATCATGATCTAGCCCACTAGGGCGTTATTGAACTGTGCTGACCAGCGTGTACGAGTCCTCCTCGGACCCTCATGTTCCATAAATACTACGTGTTTGATAGATTCTACGATACTGATGTAGATAGCGCGTAGCCTCAGTGCCAAAAATAATATATGCATGGGCTTTCCTTCAGAATTGAATGGTTCGCATCAAACAATGTTTGATAAAGTTTTGCTTTTGAATTGCAAGAATTAGCAGTAGTATTTACGTATCGAATCTACTGGTTATCAGCAATAACTTGTAAACTATGATTTAATGGTTTTATATAAATGCATGCCCACTGGGGCGTTTATGATTATTGCAGCGCGATTCCAGTCTGATTATATAGGCTGTATGTTCCATTTTGTTTAAAGCACTAACAAAGCTAGCCCAGCACAAGCTGCACCTTTTTGGGTGGAATGATAAGATACGCCCGTAGCACTGTGGGTTAAGACACCACTGTTTTACTTTTGAACATGACGGGTTCAAATCTCAGGACGGCCGACATTTATTTATGCGGTAATTGATTTTCCCATCCCTGTGTCGTCCAGAATTATGAACATTATTATTTCATTTTGGATTTAACAAATGGAGTAAATATTTGAGAGGTGACCGTTAACTGTTGCTAGTTAATGTGTGTTACTCGAACGCGCTACTCGTAAACAATGAATTTGCACACATGTAAAACTATGTTCAAGACATGCTAGTCATTTACCTTCCCTTTACAAAAAAACCTTAAAAACCTAAAAAACTGGAAATACTCATATGATTTATAATATGACATAGTATTTTGTTTATGTTGATTGTATCACGTGACATGTTGATTTACTTTATTAACAAACATGAAATGCACAAAGTTTGCCCGTGACGAAGGAGTGTTCCACTCCGAAACGCGTAGGACGTTTGTGTCTGCAATAAATCTGCACTGAAATAGAGGCCACGGCTCCTGTGTGATTCCTTTTGATCAACCTGGGAAGGATTGCGCCGGATTGTACGTGTGAAAATATATATATATATATATATTAGCTTTTAAAAAACCAATGAAATTCACTGAAAAAAACATAGGTTATAGACTATATATAGTTAGGAATTAGCCTTTAAAAAACCTTTGAAATTCACTTTAAAAACCATAGGTTTTAGGCCTTATATAGTTAGGAATTAACATATAAAAAACCATTGAAATTCCTCCTATATAGTTAGCTGGACATTTTATTGATATAAAACCAATGAAATTCCACATATAGTTAGTTGCACTAACTATATATCGCGCACCCGCAATCCACTGCTGATGATGTCACATATTACATCATTCATGACATGGTCAGTGACATCACTGATGACATCACTGATGACATCTCAAATGACATCACTGATGACATCACTGATGACAACATCCAGTGAGTGTATGTTTCTGTAAAGTTAACTGAGTGGATGTATAAGTGTCTGGATGAAGGATTTAGTAGGTGCCTGACTGACTATATGAGTGAGTGATTAAATGTGTCTCACTGAGTGCATGGGTTAGTGACTAAACTGTCTTAATTTGTGCATCATTATGTCTGTTGTTCTGTAAACTGCTGCATGTGTAGATCAGTAGCTATATGAGTAACTACATGGGTTTTTGATTGGTTGTCCAAGTATTTGTATGGGAGACTGAGTGTGTGTGTGGGTGGCTGGGAGGTGTATGACTCTGGGGGCCGTTGATTCACTAGATGTATGGGTTCAAAAGTGCATGTGGAAACAGCTGCATGGGCGGTTGACTGTGTGTAGGAGTGTATTGGTGAGTGAATTGATATCTCAGTGCTACATGTCAAAGTGAGTACATATGTAAAACACAGTACATGTGAGAGTTGACGTATATAAATAACTGTGCATAAAAACCAGTGAATGTGTGAGTGGCTGTATGGATCATTGTGAACTTGTATCAGGGATTGTATAAGAGAGTAAATATGTGTTAGTATATGTTTGAATAAGTAAGGTGTGTATAACTGTATAGTTGAGGAAATTGAGGTGTGATTGATTCTTTGCATGACTGACTAGGTGTGTGAGTAACTCCATGGATGAGTGACAGTTTGTGAGTGTCTGTTTACACTGAGTGTATCTAAGGTTATATTAGAGTCTGAAGAGGTTCATCGTATTATCACATGAATAATGTCATCAGTGATGTGATCAGTGATGTCATTTGAGTTGTCAACAGTGATGTCATTTGAGATGTCATCAGTGATGTCATCAGTGATGTCACTGACCATGTCATGAATGATGTAATATGTGACATCATCAGCAGTGGATTGCGGGTGCGCGATATATAGTTAGTGCTACTAACTATATATGCGAATTTCAATGGTTTTGTGCGAGTAAAATAAGGTTTTGTAAATGCTAATACCTAACTATATATGGTCTATAACCTATGGTTTTTCAGTGAATATATATATATATATATATATATATATATCATGCTCCTGCTTGAGTGCTGCTGCTTGAGATGCACTCAGACACCAACACGGGCCTCAAGCTACAGCCCGTTTCACAGGTATGGAAGTGTCAGCCCTTCAATATCCTTCACAGCCAAAACACCATACTGGCCTGACACGTTTCGAGTCCTCTTTTTCAAAGGCACTGGGTGAAAAGGAACATGCACACTCCCATAAACAACTCCATTTTCCTTTTATTGCTCTCCCCCTATGGGCCGCTCGAGATTAGACTGCACATCAGGTTATGGGAGATGTAGTCCAAGAGGGATAAATAATCCCGTTTAGAGTGCGTTTTAATGTTCTGCTCAAATAGCCCACAAATAAGCCTTGAAGTCTTGGCACCTCCTCAATCCTCTGTCGGTCGCCCCACATACAGAGGCTGCTGGAAGCAAACTGTGTGGCCCCCAGGCTTCGGGGTGGTGCACAGTCGGCGGTAAAGCCACCGCCCTATATCATGCTCCTGCTTGAGTGCTGCTGCTTGAGATGCACTCAGAAGCCAACACGGGCCTCAAGCTACAGCCCGTTTCACAGGTATGGAACTGTCAGCCCTTCAATATCCTTCACAGCCAAAACACCATACTGTCCAGACACGTTTCGATTCCTCTTTTTCAAAGGCACTGGGTGAAAAGCAACATGCACACTCCCGTAAACATCTCCATTTTCCTTTTATTGCGCGCCCCCTATGAGCTGCTCGAGATGAGACTGCACATCAGGTTATGGGAGATGTAGTCCAGGAGGGATAAATAATCCCATTTAGAGTGCGTTTTAATGTTCTACTCAAATAGCCCACAAATAAGCCTTGAAGTCCTGGCACCTCCTCAATACTCTGTCGTTCGCCCCACATACAGAGGCTGCTGGAAGCAAACAGTGTGGCCCCCAGGCTTCGGGGTGGTGTACAGTCGGCGGTAAAGCCACCGCCCTATATCATGCTCCTGCTTGAGTGCTGCTGCTTGAGATGCACTCAGACACCAACACGGGCCTCAAGCTACAGCCCGTTTCACAGGTATGGAAGTGTCAGCCCTTCAATATCCTTCACAGCCAAAACACCATACTGGCCTGACACGTTTCGATTTCTCTTTTTCAAAGGCACTGGGTGAAAAGGAACACGCACACTCCTGTAAACATCTCCATTTTCCTTTTATTGCGCACCCCCTATGGGCCGCTCGAGTTGAGACTGCACATCAAGTTATGGGGAATGTAGTCCAAGAGGGATAAATAATCCCGTTTAGAGTGCATTTTATTGTTCTGCTGAAACAGCCCACAAATGAGCCTTGAAGTCCTGGCACCTCCTCAATCCTCTGTCGGTCGCCCCACATACAGAGGCTGCTGGAAGCAAACTGCGTGGCCCCAGGCTTCGGGGTGGTGCACACTCGGCGGTAAAGCCACCGTCCTATATCATGCTCCTTCTTGAGTGCTGCTGCTTGAGATGCACTCACGGGCCTCAAGCTACAGTCCATTTCACAGGTATGGAAGTGTCAGCCCTTCAATATCCTTCACAGCCAAAACACCATACTGGCCTGACACGTTTCGATTCCTCTTTTTCAAAGGCAGTGGGTGAAAAGGAACACGCACACTCGCATAAACATCTCCATTTTCCTTTTATTGCGCGCCACCTGTGGCCCGCTCGAGATGAGACTGCACATCAGGTTATGGGAGATGTAGTCCAAGAGGGATAAATAATCCCGTTTAGAGTGCGTTTTACTGTTCTGCTGAAACAGCCCACAAATGAACCTTGAAATCCTGGCACCTCCTCAATCCTCTGTCGGTCGCCCCACAGACAGAGGCTGCTGGAAGCAAACTCTGTGGCCCCCAGGCTTCGGGGTGGTGCACACTCAGCGGTAAATCCACCGCCCTATATCATGCTTCTGCTTGAGTGCTGCTGCTTGTGATGCACTCAGACGCCAACACGGGCCTCAAGCTACAGCCCGTTTCACAGGTATGGAAGTGTCAGCCCTTCAATATCCTTCACAGCCAAAACACCATAGTGGCCTGACGCGTTTCGATTCCTCTTTTTCAAAGGCACTGGGTGAAAAGGAACACGCACACTCCCGTAAACACATCCATTTTCCTTTTATTGCGCGCCCCCTATGGGCTGCTCGAGATTAGACTGCACATCAGGTTATGGGAGATGTAGTCCAAGAGGGATAAATAATCCTGTTTAGAGTGTGTTTTAATGTTCTGCTGAAACAGCCCACAAATAAGCCTTTAAGTCCTGGCACCTCCTCAATCCTCTGTCAGTTGCCCCACATACAGAGGCTGCTGGAAGCAAACTCTGTGGCCCCCAGGCTTCGGGGTGGTGCACACTCGGCGGTAAAGCCACCGCCCTATATCATGCTCCTGCTTGAGTGCTGCTGCTTGAGATGCACTCAGACGCCAACACGGCCTCAATCTGCAGCCTGTTTCACAGGTATGGAAGTGTCAGCCCTTCGATAACCTTCACAGCCAAAACACCATACTGGCCTGACGCGTTTCGAATCCTCTTTTTCAAAGGCACCGGGTGAAAAGGAACACGCACACTCCCATAAACATCTCCATTTTCCGTTTATTGCGCGCTCCATATGGGCCGCTCGAGGTGGGACTGCACATCCGGTTTTGGGAGATGTAGTCCAAGAGGGATAAATAATCCAGTTTAGAGTGCGTTTTAATGTTCTGCTGAAACAGCCCACAAATGAGCCTTGAAGTCCTGGCACCTCCTCAATCCTCTGTTGGTCGCCCCACATACAGAGGCTGCTGGAAGCAAACTCTGTGGCCCCCAGGCTTCCGGTTGGTGCACACTCGGTGGTAAAGCCACCGCCCTATATCATGCTCCTGCTTGAGTGCTGCTGCTTGAAATGCACTCAGACGCCAACACGGGCCTCAAGCTACAGCCCGTTTCACAGGTATGGAAGTGTCAGCCCTTCAACATCCTTCCCAGCCAAAACACCATAATGGCCTGGCGCGTTATGATTCCTTTTTTTCCAAGGCACCGGGTGAAAAGGAACACGCACACTCCCGTACACATCTCAATTTTCCTTTTCGTGCGCGCCCCCTATGGGCCGCTCGAGATGAGACTGCACATGAGGTTATGGGAGATGTAGTCCAAGAGGGATAAATATTCCAGTTTAGAGTGCGTTTTAATGTTCTGCTGAAACAGCCCACAAATGAGCCTTGACGTCCTGGAACCTCCTCAATACTCTGTTGGTCGCCCCACATACAGAGGCTGCTGGAAGCAAACTGCGTGGCCCCAGGCTTCGGGGTGGTGCACACTCAGCGGTAAAGCCACCGCCCTATATCATGCTCCTTCTTGAGTGCTGCTGCTTGAGATGCACTCACGGGCCTCAAGCTACAGTCCATTTCACAGGTATGGAAGTGTCAGCCCTTCAATATCCTTCACAGCCAAAACACCATACTGGCCTGACACGTTTCGATTCCTCTTTTTCAAAGGCAGTGGGTGAAAAGGAACACGCACACTCGCATAAACATCTCCATTTTCCTTTTATTGCGCGCCACCTGTGGCCCGCTCGAGATGAGACTGCACATCAGGTTATGGGAGATGTAGTCCAAGAGGGATAAATAATCCCGTTTAGAGTGCGTTTTAATGTTCTGCTGAAACAGCCCACAAATGAACCTTGAAATCCTGGCACCTCCTCAATCCTCTGTTGGTCGCCCCACAGACAGAGGCTGCTGGAAGCAAACTCTGTGGCCCCCAGGCTTCGGGGTGGTGCACACTCAGCGGTAAATCCACCGCCCTATATCATGCTTCTGCTTGAGTGCTGCTGCTTGTGATGCACTCAGACGCCAACACGGGCCTCAAGCTACAGCCCGTTTCACAGGTATGGAAGTGTCAGCCCTTCAATATCCTTCACAGCCAAAACACCATAGTGGCCTGACGCGTTTCGATTCCTCTTTTTCAAAGGCACTGGGTGAAAAGGAACACGCACACTCCCGTAAACACATCCATTTTCCTTTTATTGCGCGCCCCCTATGGGCTGCTCGAGATTAGACTGCACATCAGGTTATGGGAGATGTAGTCCAAGAGGGATAAATAATCCTGTTTAGAGTGTGTTTTAATGTTCTGCTGAAACAGCCCACAAATAAGCCTTTAAGTCCTGGCACCTCCTCAATCCTCTGTCAGTTGCCCCACATACAGAGGCTGCTGGAAGCAAACTCTGTGGCCCCCAGGCTTCGGGGTGGTGCACACTCGGCGGTAAAGCCACCGCCCTATATCATGCTCCTGCTTGAGTGATGCTGCTTGAGATGCACTCAGACGCCAACACGGCCTCAATCTGCAGCCTGTTTCACAGGTATGGAAGTGTCAGCCCTTCGATAACCTTCACAGCCAAAACACCATACTGGCCTGACGCGTTTCGAATCCTCTTTTTCAAAGGCACCGGGTGAAAAGGAACACGCACACTCCCATAAACATCTCCATTTTCCTTTTATTGCGCGCTCCATATGGGCCGCTCGAAGTGGGACTGCACATCCGGTTTTGGGAGATGTAGTCCAAGAGGGATAAATAATCCAGTTTAGAGTGCGTTTTAATGTTCTGCTGAAACAGCCCACAAATGAGCCTTGACGTCCTGGAACCTCCTCAATACTCTGTCGGTCGCCCCACATACAGAGGCTGCTGGAAGCAAACTGCGTGGCCCCCAGGCTTTGGGGTGGTGCACACTCTGCAGTAAATCCACCGCCCTATATCATGCTCCTTCTTGAGTGCTGCTGCTTGAGATGCACTCACGGGCCTCAAGCTGCAGCCCGTTTCACAGGTATGGAAGTGTCAGCCCTTCAACATCCTTCCCAGCCAAAACACCATAATGGCCTGGCGCGTTTCGATTCCTTTTTTTCAAAGGCACTGGGTGAAAAGGAACACGCACACTCCTGTACACATCTCAATTTTCCTTTTATTGCGCGCCCCCTATGGGCCGCTCGAGATGAGACTGCACATGAGGTTATGGGAGATGTAGTCCAAGAGGGATAAATAATCCTGTTTAGAGTGCGTTCTAATGTTCTGCTGAAAGAGCCCACAAATGAGACATGAAGTCCAGGCACCTCCTCAATCCTCTGTCGGTCACCCCACATACAGAGGCTGCTGGAAGCAAACTCCGTGGCCCCCAGGCTTCGGGGTGGTGCACACTCGGTGGTAAAGCAACCGTCCTATATCATGCTCCTGCTTGAGTGCTGCTGCTTGAGATGCACTCAGACACCAACACGGGCCTCAAGCTACAGCCCGTTTCACAGGTATGGAAGTGTCAGCCCTTCAATATCCTTCACAGCCAAAACACCATACTGGCCTGACACGTTTCGAGTCCTCTTTTTCAAAGGCACTGGGTGAAAAGGAACACGCAGACTCCCGTAAACAACTCCATTTTCCTTTTATTGCGCTCCCCCTATGGGCTGCTCGAGATGAGACTGCACATCAGGTTTTGGGATATGTAGTCCAAGAGGGATAAATAATCCCGTTTAGAGTGCGTTTTAATGTTCTGCTCAAATAGCCCACAAATAAGCCTTGAAGTCCTGGCACCTCCTCAATCCTCTGTCGGTTGCCCCACATACAGAGGCTGCTGGAAGCAAACTGTGTGGCCCCCAGGCTTCGGGGTGGTGCACAGTCGGCGGTAAAGCCACCGCACTATATCATGCTCCTGCTTGAGTGCTGCTACTTGAGATGCACTCAGAAGCCAACACGGGCCTCAAGCTACAGCCCGTTTCACAGGTATCGAACTGTCAGCCCTTCAATATCCTTCACAGCCAAAACACCATACTGTCCAGACACGTTTCGATTCCTCTTTTTCAAAGGCACTGGGTGAAAAGCAACATGCACACTCCCGTATACATCTCCATTTTCCTTTTATTGTGCGCCCCCTATGAGCTGCTCGAGATGAGACTGCACATCAGGTTATAGGAGATGTAGTCCAAGAAGGATAAATAATCCCGTTTAGAGTGCGTTTTAATGTTTTGCTGAAACAGCCCACAAATGAGCCTTGAAGTCCTGGCACCTCCTCAATCCTCTGTCGGTTGCCCCACATGCAGAGGCTGCTGGAAGCAAACTCCATGGCCCCCAGGCTTTGGGGCGGTGCACACTCGGCGGTAAAGCCACGCTCTATATCATGCTCCTGCTTGAGTGCTGCTGCTTTAGATGCACTCAGACGCCAACACAGGCCTCAAGCTACAGCCCCTTTTTACGGGTATGGAACTGTCAGCCCTTCAATATCCTTCACAGCCAAAACACCATACTGTCCAGACACGTTTCGATTCCTCTTTTTCAAAGGCACTGGCTGAAAAGCAACATGCACACTCCCGTAAACATCTCCATTTTCCTTTTATTGCGCGCCCCCTATGGGCCGCTCGAGATGAGACTGCACATCAGGTTATGGGAGATGTAGTCCAAGAGGGATAAATAATCCTGTTTAGAGTGCGTTCTAATGTTCTGCTGAAACAGCCCACAAATGAGCCATGAAGTCCTGGCACCTCCTCAATCCTCTGTCGGTCGCCCCACATACAGAGGCTGCTGGAAGCAAACTGCGTGGCCCCCAGGCTTCGGGGTAGTGCACACTCTGCGGTAAATCCACCGCCCTATATCATGCTCCTGCTTGAGTGCTGCTGCTTGAGATGCACTCATGGGCCTCAAGCTACAGCCCGTTTGTCAGGTATGGAATGAGCACATCAGGTTATGGGAGATGTAGTCCAAGAGGGATAAATAATCCCGTTTAGAGTGCGTTCTAATGTTCTGCTGAAACAGCTCACAAATGAGCCTTGAAGTCCTGGCACCTCCTCAATCCTCTGTCGGTCGCCCCACATACAGAGGCTGCTGGAAGCAAACTGCGTGGCCCCAGGCTTCGGGTGGTGCACACTCGGCTGTAAACCACCGCCCTATATCATGCTCCTTCTTGAGTGCTGCTGCTTGAGATGCACACACGGGCCTCAAGCTACAGCCCATTTCACATGTATGGAAGTGTCAGCCCTTCAATACCCTTCACAGCCAAAACACCATACTGGCCTGACACGTTTCGATTCCTCTTTTTCAAAGGCACTGGGTGAAAAGGAACACGCACACTCCCATAAATATTTCCATTTTCCTTTTATTGCGCGCCCCCTGTGGGCCACTCGAGATGAGACTGCACATCAGGTTATGGGAGATGTAGTCCAAGAGGGATAAATAATCCCGTTTAGAGTGCGTTTTAATGTTCTGCTGAAACAGCCCACAAATGAACCTTGAAGTTCTGGCACCTCCTCAATCCTCTGTCGGTCGCCCCACAGACAGAGGCTGCTGGAAGCAAAGTCCGTGGCCCCCAGGCTTCGAGGTGGTGCACACTCGGTGGTAAAGCCACCGCCCTATATCATGCTTCTGCTTGAGTGCTGCTGCTTGAGATGCACTCAGACGCCAACACGGGCCTCAAGCTACAGCCCGTTTCTCAGGTATGGAAGTGTCAGCCCTTCAATATCCTTCACAGCCAAAACACCATGCTGGCCTGACACGTTTCGAGTCCTCTTTTTCAAAGGCACTGGGTGAAAAGGAACACGCACACTCCCGTAAACAACTCCATTTTCCGTTTATTGCGCTCCCCCTATGGGCTGCTCGAGATGAGACTGCACATCAGGTTTTGGGAGATGTAGTCCAAGAGGGATAAAAATTCCCGTTTAGAGTGCGTTTTAAGTTACTGCTCAAATAGCCCACAAATAAGTCTTGAAGTCCTGGCACCTCCTCAATCCTCTGTCGGTCGCCCCACATACAGAGGCTGCTGGAAGCAAACTGTGTGGCCCACAGGCTTCGGGGTGGTGCACAGTCGGCGGTAAAGCCATCGCCCTATATCATGCTCCTGCTTGAGTGCTGCTGCTTGAGATGCACTCAGAAGCCAACACGGGCCTCAAGCTACAGCCCGTTTCACAGGTATGGAACTGTCAGCCCTTCAATATCCTTCACAGCCAAAACACCATAATGTCCAGAAATGTTTCGATTCCTCTTTTTCAAAGGCACTGGGTGAAAAGCAACATGCACACTCCCGTAAACATCTCCATTTTCCTTTTATTGCGCGCCCCCTATGGGCTGCTCGAGATGAGACTGCACATCAGGTTATGGGAGATGTAGTCCAAGAAGGATAAATAAACCCGTTTAGAGTGCGTTTTAATGTTTTGCTGAAACAGCCCACAAATGAGCCTTGAAGTCCTTGCACCTCCTCAATCCTCTGTCGGTTGCCCCACATACAGAGGCTGCTGGAAGCAAACTCCATGGCCCCCAGGCTTCGGGGCGGTGCACAATCGGCGGTAAAGCCACCGCTCTATATCATGCTCCTGCTTGAGTGCTGCTGCTTTAGATGCACTCAGACGCCAACACAGGCCTCAAGCTACAGCCCCTTTTCACGGGTATGGAAGTGTCAGCCCTTCAATATCCTTCACAGCCAAAACACCATACTGGCCTGACACGTTTCGATTTCTCTTTTTCAAAGGCACTGGGTGAAAAGGAACACGCACACTCCTGTAAACATCTCCATTTTCCTTTTATTGCGCACCCCCTATGGGCCGCTCGAGTTGAGACTGCACATCAGGTTATGGGAGAGGTAGTCCAAGAGGGATAAATAATCCCGTTTAGAGTGCATTTTATTTTTCTGCTGAAACAGCCCACAAATGAGCCTTGAAGTCCTGACACCTCCTCAATCCTCTCTCGGTCGCCCCACATACAGAGGCTGCTGGAAGCAAACTGCGTGGCCCCAGGCTTCGGGTGGTGCACACTCGGCGGTAAACCACCGCCCTATATCATGCTCCTTCTTGAGTGCTGCTGCTTGAGATGCACTCACGGGCCTCAAGCTACAGTCCATTTCACAGGTATAGAAGTGCCAGCCCTTCAATATCCTTCACAGCCAAAACACCATACTGGCCTGACACGTTTCGATTCCTCTTTTTCAAAGGCACTGGGTGAAAAGGAACACGCACACTCCCATAAATATCTCCATTTTCCTTTTATTGCACGCCCCCTGTGGGCCACTCGAGATGAGACTGCACATCAGGTTATAGGACATGTAGTCCAAGAGGGATAAATAATCCAGTTTAGAGTGCGTTTTAATGTTCTGCTGAAACAGCCCACAAATGAACCTTGAAGTTCTGGCACCTCCTCAATCCTCTGTCGGTCGCCCCACAGACAGAGGCTGCTGGAAGCAAAGTCCGTGGCCCCCAGGCTTCAAGGTGGTGCACACTCGGCGGTAAAGCCACCGCCCTATATCATGCTTCTGCTTGAGTGCTGCTGCTTGAGATGCACTCAGACGCCAACACGGGCCTCAAGCTACAGCCCGTTTCACAGGTATGGAAGTGTCAGCCCTTCAATATCCTTCACAGCCAAAACACCATACTGGCCTGACACGTTTCGAGTCCTCTTTTTCAAAGGCACTGGGTGAAAAGGAACACGCACACTCCTGTAAACAACTCCATTTTCCGTTTATTGCGCTCCCCCTATGGGCCGCTCGAGATGAGACTGCACATCAGGTTTTGGGAGATGTAGTCCAAGAGGGATAAATAATCCCGTTTAGAGTGCGTTTTAATTTACTGCTCAAATAGCCCACAAATAAGTCTTGAAGTCCTGGCACCTCCTCAATCCTCTGTCGGTCGCCCCACATACAGAGGCTGCTGGAAGCAAACTGTGTGGCCCACAGGCTTCGGGGTGGTGCACAGTCGGCGGTAAAGCCACCGCCCTATATCATGCTCCTGCTTGAGTGCTGCTGCTTGAGATGCACTCAGAAGCCAACACGGGCCTCAAGCTACAGCCCGTTTCACAGGTATGGAACTGTCAGCCCTTCAATATCCTTCACAGCCAAAACACCATAATGTCCAGAAACGTTTCGATTCCTCTTTTTCAAAGGCACTGGGTGAAAAGCAACATGCACACTCCCGTAAACATCTCCATTTTTCTTTTATTGCGCGACCCCTATGGGCTGCTCGAGATGAGACTGCACATCAGGTTATGGGAGATGTAGTCCAAGAAGGATAAATAAACCCGTTTAGAGTGCGTTTTAATGTTTTGCTGAAACAGCCCACAAATGAGCCTTGAAGTCCTGGCACCTCCTCAATCCTCTGTCGGTTGCCCCACATACAGAGGGTGCTGGAAGCAAACTCCATGGCCCCCAGGCTTCGGGGCGGTGCACACTCGGCGGTAAAGCCACCGCTCTATATCATGCTCCTGCTTGAGTGCTGCTGCTTTAGATGCACTCAGACGCCAACACAGGCCTCAAGCTACAGCCCCTTTTCACGGGTATGGAAGTGTCAGCCCTTCAATATCCTTCACAGCAAAAACACCATACTGGCCTGACACGTTTCGATTTCTCTTTTTCAAAGGCACTGGGTGAAAAGGAACACGCACACTCCTGTAAACATCTCCATTTTCCTTTTATTGCGCACCCCCTATG
This sequence comes from Lissotriton vulgaris, assembly GCF_964263255.1. Taxonomy (NCBI): domain Eukaryota; kingdom Metazoa; phylum Chordata; class Amphibia; order Caudata; family Salamandridae; genus Lissotriton; species Lissotriton vulgaris. The sequence continues at coordinate 6,716 of NW_028241970.1, read as the reverse complement.
GGCCGCTCGAGTTGAGACTGCACATCAGGTTATGGGAGAGGTAGTCCAAGAGGGATAAATAATCCCGTTTAGAGTGCATTTTATTTTTCTGCTGAAACAGCCCACAAATGAGCCTTGAAGTCCTGGCACCTCCTCAATCCTCTGTCGGTCTCCCCACATACAGAGGCTGCTGGAAGCAAACTGCGTGGCCCCAGGCTTCGGGTGGTGCACACTTGGCGGTAAACCACCGCCCTATATCATGCTCCTTCTTGAGTGCTGCTGCTTGAGATGCACTCACGGGCCTCAAGCTACAGTCCATTTCACAGGTATGGAAGTGTCAGCCCTTCAATATCCTTCACAGCCAAAACACCATACTGGCCTGACACGTTTCGATTCCTCTTTTTCAAAGGCACTGGGTTAAAAGGAACACGCACACTCCCATAAATATCTCCATTTTCCTTTTATTGCGCGCCCCCTGTGTGCCGCTCGAGATGAGACTGCACATCAGGTTATGGGAGATGTAGTCCAAGAGGGATAAATAATCCCGTTTAGAGTGCGTTTTAATGTTCTGCTGAAACAGCCCACAAATGAACCTTGAAGTTCTGGCACCTCCTCAATCCTCTGTCGGTCGCCCCACAGACAGAGGCTGCTGGAAGCAAACTCTGTGGCCCCCAGGCTTCGGGGTGGTGCACACTCGGTGGTAAAGCCACCCCCCTATATCATGCTCCTGCTTGAGTGCTGCTGCTTGAAATGCACTCAGACGCCAACAAGGGCCTCAAGCTGGCGCGTTTCGATTCCTTTTTTTCAAAGGCACTGGGTGAAAAGGAACACGCACACTCCCGTACACATCTCAATTTTCCTTTTATTGCGCGCCCCCTATGGGCCGCTCGAGATGAGACTGCACATCAGGTTATGGGAGATTTAGTCCAAGAGGGTTAAATATTCCAGTTTAGAGTGCGTTTTAATGTTCTGCTGAAACAGCCCACAAATGAGCCTTGAAGCCCTGGCACCTCCTCAATCCTCTGTCGGTCGCCCCACATACAGAGGCTGCTGGAAGCAAACTGCATGGCCCCCAGGCTTCGGGTGGTGCACACTCTGCGGTAAATTCACCGCCCTATATCATGCTCCTGCTTGAGTGCTGCTGCTTGAGATGCACTCACGGGCCTCAAGCTACAGCCCGTTTCACAGGTATGGAAGTGTCAGCCCTTCAATATCCTTCACAGCCAAAACACCATACTGGCCTGAAACGTTTCGAGTCCTCTTTTTCAAAGGCACTGGGTGAAAAGGAACACGCACACTCCCGTAAACAACTCCATTTTCCGTTTATTGCGCTCCCCCTATGGGCCGCTCGAGATGAGACTGCACATCAGGTTTTGGGAGATGTAGTCCAAGAGGGATAAATAATCCCGTTTAGAGTGCGTTTTAATTTACTGCTCAAATAGCCCACAAATAAGCCTTGAAGTCCTGGCACCTCCTCAATCCTCTGTCGGTCGCCCCACATACAGAGGCTGCTGGAAGCAAACTGTGTGGCCCCCAGGCTTCGGGGTGGTGCACAGTCGGCGGTAAAGCCACCGCCCTATATCATGCTCCTGCTTGAGTGCTGCTGCTTGAGATGCACTCAGAAGCCAACACGGGCCTCAAGCTACAGCCCGTTTCACAGGTATGGAAGTGTCAGCCCTTCAATATCCTTCACAGCCAAAACACCATACTGGCCTGACACATTTCGATTTCTCTTTTTCAAAGGCACTGGGTGAAAAGGAAAACGCACACTCCTGTAAACATCTCCATTTTCCTTTTATTGCGCACCCCCTATGGGCCGCTCGAGTTGAGACTGCACATCAGGTTATGGGAGATGTAGTCCAAGAGGGATAAATAATCCCGTTTAGAGTGCATTTTATTTTTCTGCTGAAACAGCCCACAAATGAGCCTTGAAGTCCTGGCACCTCCTCAATCCTCTGTCGGTTGCCCCACATACAGACACTGCTGGAAGCAAACTGCGTGGCCCCAGGCTTCGGGTGGTGCACACTCGGCGGTAAACCACCGCCCTATATCATGCTCCTTCTTGAGTGCTGCTGCTTGAGATGCACTCACGGGCCTCAAGCTACAGTCCATTTCACAGGTATGGAAGTGTCAGCCCTTCAATATCCTTCACAGCCAAAACACCATACTGGCCTGACACGTTTTGATTCCTCTTTTTCAAAGGCACTAGGTGAAAAGGAACACGCACACTCCCATAAATATCTCCATTTTCCTTTTATTGCGCGCCCCCTGTGGGCCGCTCGAGATGAGACTGCACATCAGGTTATGGGAGATGTAGTCCAAGAGGGATAAATAATCCCGTTTAGAGTGCGTTTTAATGTTCTGCTGAAACAGCCCACAAATGAACCTTGAAGTTCTGGCACCTCCTCAATCCTCTGTCGGTTGCCCCACAGACAGAGGCTGCTGGAAGCAAAGTCCGTGGCCCCCAGGCTTCGAGGTGGTGCACACTCGGCGGTAAAGCCAACGCCCTATATCATGCTTCTGCTTGAGTGCTGCTGCTTGAGATGCACTCAGAAGCCAACAGAGGCCTCAAGCTACAGCGCGTTTCACAGGTATGGAAGTATCAGCCCTTCAATATCCTTCACAGCCAAAACACCATACTGGCCTGACACGTTTCGAGTCCTCTTTTTCAAAGGCACTGGGTGAAAAGGAACACGCACACTCCCGTAAACAACTCCATTTTCCGTTTATTGCGCTCCCCCTATGGGCCGCTCGAGATGAGACTGCACATCAGGTTTTGGGAGATGTAGTCCAAGAGGGATAAATAATCCCGTTTAGAGTGCGTTTTAATTTACTGCTCAAACAGCCCACAAATGAACCTTGAAGTTCTGGCACCTCCTCAATCCTCTGTCGGTTGCCCCACAGACAGAGGCTGCTGGAAGCAAAGTCTGTGGCCCCCAGGCTTCGAGGTGGTGCACACTCGGCGGTAAAGCCACCGCCCTATATCATGCTCCTGCTTGAGTGCTGCTGCTTGAGATGCACTCAGAAGCCAACACGGGCCTGAAGCTACAGCCCGTTTCACAGGTATGGAACTGTCAGCCCTTCAATATCCTTCACAGCCAAAACACCATAATGTCCAGACACGTTTCGATTCCTCTTTTTCAAAGGCACTGGGTAAAAAGCAACATGCACACTCCCGTAAACATCTCTATTTTCCTTTTATTGCGCGCCCCCTATGGGCTGCTCGAGATGAGACTGCACATCAGGTTATGGGAGATGTAGTCCAAGAAGGATAAATAAACCCGTTTAGAGTGCGTTTTAATGTTTTGCTGAAACAGCCCACAAATGAGCCTTGAAGTCCTGGCACCTCCTCAATCCTCTGTCAGTTGCCCCACATACAGAGGCTGCTGGAAGCAAACTCCATGGCCCCCAGGCTTCAGGGCGGTGCACACTCGGCGGTAAAGCCACCGCTCTATATCATGCTCCTGCTTGAGTGCTGCTGCTTTAGATGCACTCAGACGCCAACACAGGCCTCAAGCTACAGCCCCTTTTCACGGGTATGGAAGTGTCAGCCCTTCAATATCCTTCACAGCCAAAACACCATACTGGCCTGACACGTTTCGATTTCTCTTTTTCAAAGGCACTGGGTGAAAAGGAACACGCACACTTCTGTAAACATCTCCATTTTCCTTTTATTGCGCACCCCCTATGGGCCGCTTGAGTTGAGACTGCACATCAGTTTATGGGAGAGGTAGTCCAAGAGGGATAAATAATCCCGTTTAGAGTGCATTTTATTTTTCTGCTGAAACAGCCCACAAATGAGCCTTGAAGTCCTGGCACCTCCTCAATCCTCTGTCGGTCGCCCCACATACAGAGGCTGCTGGAAGCAAACTGCGTGGCCCCAGGCTTCGGGTGGTGCACACTCGGCGGTAAACCACCGCCCTATATCATGCTCCTTCTTGAGTGCTGCTGCTTGAGATGCACTCACGGGCCTCAAGCTACAGTCCATTTCACAGGTATGGAAGTGTCAGCCCTTCAATATCCTTCACAGCCAAAACACCATACTGGCCTGACACAATTCAATTCCTCTTTTTCAAAGGCACTGGGTGAAAAGGAACACGCACACGCCCATAAATATCTCCATTTTCCTTTTATTGCGTGCCCCCTGTGGGCCGCTCGAGATGAGACTGCACATCAGGTTATGGGAGATGTAGTCCAAGAGGGATAAATAATCCCGTTTAGAATGCGTTTTAATGTTCTGCTGAAACAGCCCACAAATGAACCTTGAAGTTCTGGCACCTCCTCAATCCTCTGTCGGTCGCCCCACAGACAGAGGCTGCTGGAAGCAAACTCCGTGGCCCCCAGGCTTCGAGGTGGTGCACACTCGGCGGTAAAGCCACCGCCCTATATCATGCTTCTGCTTGAGTGCTGCTGCTTGAGATGCACTCAGACGCCAACACGGGCCTCAAGCTACAGCCCGTTTCACAGGTATGGAAGTGTCAGCCCATCAATATCCTTCACAGCCAAAACACCATACTGGCCTGACACGTTTCGAGTCCTCTTTTTCAAAGGCACTGGGTGAAAAGGAACACGCACACTCCCGTAAACAACTCCATTTTCCGTTTATTGCGCTCCCCCTATGGGCCGCTCGAGATGAGACTGCACATCAGGATTTGGGAGATGTAGTCCAAGAGGGATAAATAATCCCGTTTAGAGTGTGTTTTCATTTACTGCTCAAATAGCCCACAAATAAGCCTTGAAGTCCTGGCACCTCCTCAATCCTCTGTCGGTCGCCCAACATACAGAGGCTGCTGGAAGCAAACTGTGTGGCCCACAGGCTTCGGGGTGGTGCACAGTCGGCGGTAAAGCCACCGCCCTATATCATGCTCCTGCTTGAGTGCTGCTGCTTGAGATGCACTCAGAAGCCAACACGGGCCTCAAGCTACAGCCCGTTTCACAGGTATGGAACTGTCAGCCCTTCAATATCCTTCACAGCCAAAACACCATAATGTCCAGACACGTTTCGATTCCTCTTTTTCAAAGGCACTGGGTGAAAAGCAACATGCACACTCCCGTAAACATCTCCATTTTCCTTTTATTGCTCCCCCCCCCCTATGGGCTGCTCGAGATGAGACTGCACATCAGGTTATGGGAGATGTAGTCCAAGAAGGATAAATAAACCCGTTTAGAGTGCGTTTTAATGTTTTGCTGAAACAGCCCACAAATGAGCCTTGAAGTCCTGGCACCTCCTCAATCCTCTGTCGGTTGCCCCACATACAGAGGCTGCTGGAAGCAAACTCCATGGCCCCCAGGCTTCGGGGCGGTGCACACTCGGCGGTAAAGCCACCGCTCTATATCATGCTCCTGCTTGAGTGCTGCTGCTTTAGATGCACTCAGACGCCAACACAGGCCTCAAGCTACAGCCCCTTTTCACGGGTATGGAAGTGTCAGCCCTTCAATATCCTTCACAGCCAAAACACCATACTGGCCTGACACGTTTCGATTTCTCTTTTTCAAAGGCACTGGGTGAAAAGGAACACGCACACTCCTGTAAACATCTCCATTTTCCTTTTATTGCGCACCCCCTATGGGCGGCTCGAGTTGAGACTGCACATCAGGTTATGGGAGAGGTAGTCCAAGAGGGATAAATAATCCCGTTTAGAGTGCATTTTATTTTTCTGCTGAAACAGCCCACAAATGAGCCTTGAAGTCCTGGCACCTCCTCAATCCTCTGTCGGTATCCCCACATACAGAGGCTGCTGGAAGCAAACTGCGTGGCCCCAGGCTTCCGGTGGTGCACACTCGGCGGTAAACCACCGCCCTATATCATGCTCCTTCTTGAGTGCTGCTGCTTGAGATGCACTCACGGGCCTCAAGCTACAGTCCATTTCACAGGTATGGAAGTGTCAGCCCTTCGATATCCTTCACAGCCAAAACACCATACTGGCCTGACACGTTTCGATTCCTCTTTTTCAAAGGCACTGGGTGAAAAGGAACACGCACACTCCCATAAATATCTCCATTTTCCTTTTATTGCGCGCCCCCTATGGGCCGCTCGAGATGAGACTGCACATCAGGTTATGGGAGATGTAGTCCAAGAGGGTTAAATAATCCCGTTTAGAGTGCGTTTTAATGTTCTGCTGAAACAGCCCACAAATGAACCTTGAAGTTCTGGCACCTCCTCAATCCTCTGTCGGTCGCCCCACATACAGAGGCTGCTGGAAGCAAACTGCGTGGCCCCCAGGCTTCGGGGTGGTGCACACTCTGCGGTAAATTCACCGCCCAATATCATGCTCCTGCTTCAGTGCTGCTGCTTGAGATGCACTCACGGGCCTCAAGCTACAGCCCGTTTCACAGGTATGGAAGTGTCAGCCCTTCAATATCCTTCACAGCCAAAACACCATACTTGCCTGATGCGTTTCGATTCCTCTTTTTCAAAGGCACTGAGGGAAAAGGAACATGCACACTCCCGTAAACATCTCCATTTTCCTTTTATTGCACGCCCCCTATGGGCCGCTTGAGATGAGACTGCACATCAGGTTATGGGAGATGTAGTCCAAGAGGGATAAATAATCCTGTTTAGAGTGTGTTCTAATGTTCTGCTGAAACAGCCCACAAATGAGCCATGAAGTCCTGGCACCTCCTCAATCCTCTGTCGGTCGCCCCACATACAGAGGCTGCTGGAAGCAAACTCCGTGGCCCCCAGGCTTCGGGGTTGTGCACACTCGGTGGTAAAGCAACCGCCCTATATCATGCTC
>NW_028241969.1:0-95274 GCF_964263255.1 Lissotriton vulgaris | reverse complement strand
CTGTGCCTGAAAGTGGTCAAAATTGAAGATTTTGAGTAAGCAAAACTCTGTAAAAATGGCAATTTTGGTCACTGTGAGGGTTTAAAAAGTGGTTATTCAACATGAGACCCGATCCAAAAGACATTTTGAATCTTTTTTGGTAGAGTCCAAAAAATCCATTTTCTGATGAAAAACGATGACCCCGGTCAAGTCGAACGTTGAAAAAATGGTCAATATTGATGAAATTTTAACATTTAATCTTTTGAATTTAAATGACGGTTGGATGTGAATTATTACTTTTTCAACTAAAATAAGTGTGTTTAAAGTCATTTCTGTGCCTGAAATTGGTCAAAATGTAAGATTTTGAGTAAGCAAAACTCTGTAAAAATGGCAATTTTGGTCACTGTGAGGGTTTAAAAAGTGGTTATTCAACATGAGGCCCAATCCAAATGACATTTTGAATCATTTTTGGTAGAGTCCAAAAAATCAATTTTCTGATGAAAAACGATGACCCCGGACCAGTCGAACGTTGAAAAAATGGTCAATATTGATGAAATTTTAACATTTAATCTTTTGACTTTAAATGACGGTTGGATGTGAATTATTACTTTTTCAACTAAAATAAGTGTGTTTAAAGTCATTTCTGTGCCTGAAATTGGTCAAAATTGAAGATTTTGAGTAAGCAAAACTCTGTAAAAATGGCAATTTTGGTCACTGTGAGGGTTTAAAAAGTGGTTATTCAACATGAGGCCCGATCCAAATGACATTTTGAATCATTTTTGGTAGAGTCCAAAAAATCAATTTTCTGATGAAAAACGATGACCCCGGACCAGTCGAACGTTGAAAAAATGGTCAATATTGATGAAATTTTAACATTTAATCTTTTGACTTTAAATGACGGTTGGATGTGAATTATTACTTTTTCAACTAAAATAAGTGTGTTTAAAGTCATTTCTGTGCCTGAAATTGGTCAAAATGTAAGATTTTGAGTAAGCAAAACTCTGTAAAAATGGCAATTTTGGTCACTGTGAGGGTTTAAAAAGTGGTTATTGAACATGAGGCCCGATCCAAATGACATTTTGAATCATTTTTGGTAGAGTCCAAAAAATCAATTTTCTGATGAAAAACGATGACCCCGGACCAGTCGAACGTTGAAAAAATGGTCAATATTGATGAAATTTTTACATTTAATCTTTTGACTTTAAATGACAGTTGGATGTGAATTATTACTTTTTCAACTAAAATAAGTGTGTTTAAAGTCATTTCTGTGCCTGAAAGTGGTCAAAATTGAAGATTTTGAGTAAGCAAAACTCTGTAAAAATGGCAATTTTGGTCACTGTGAGGGTTTAAAAAGTGGTTATTCAACATGAGACCCGATCCAAAAGACATTTTGAATCTTTTTTGGTAGAGTCCAAAAAATCCATTTTCTGATGAAAAACGATGACCCCGGACCAGTCGAACGTTGAAAAAAATGGTCAATATAGATGAAATTTTAACATTTAATCTTTTGACTTTAAATGACGGTTGGATGTGAATTATTACTTTTTCAACTAAAATAAGTGTGTTTAAAGTCATTTCTGTGCCTGAAATTGGTCAAAATTGAAGATTTTGAGTAAGCAAAACTCTGTAAAAATGGCAATTTTGGTCACTGTGAGGGTTTAAAAAGTGGTTATTCAACATGAGGCCCGATCCAAATGACATTTTGAATCATTTTTGGTAGAGTCCAAAAAATCAATTTTCTGATGAGAAACGATGACCCCGGACCAGTCGAACGTTGAAAAAATGGTCAATATTGATGAAATTTTAACATTTAATCTTTTGACTTTAAATAACGGTTGGATGTGAATTATTACTTTTTCAACTAAAATAAGTGTGTTTAAAGTCATTTCTGTGCCTGAAATTGGTCAAAATTGAAGATTCTGAGTAAGCAAAACTCTGTAAAAATGGCAATTTTGGTCACTGTGAGGGTTTAAAAAGTGGTTATTCAACATGAGGCCCGATCCAAATGACATTTTGAATCATTTTTGGTAGAGTCCAGAAAAATCAATTTTCTGATGAAAAACGATGACCCCAGACCAGTCGAACGTTGAAAAAATGGTCAATATTGATGAAATTTTAACATTTAATCTTTTGAATTTAAATGACGGTTGGATGTGAATTATTACTTTTTCAACTAAAATAAGTGTGTTTAAAGTCATTTCTGTGCCTGAAATTGGTCAAAATGTAAGATTTTGAGTAAGCAAAACTCTGTAAAAATGGCAATTTTGGTCACTGTGAGGGTTTAAAAAGTGGTTATTCAACATGAGGCCCGATCCAAATGACATTTTGAATCATTTTTGGTAGAGTCCAAAAAATCAATTTTCTGATGAAAAACGATGACCCCGGACCAGTCGAACGTTGAAAAAATGGTCAATATTGATGAAATTTTAACATTTAATCTTTTGACTTTAAATGACGGTTGGATGTGAATTATTACTTTTTCAACTAAAATAAGTGTGTTTAAAGTCATTTCTGTGCCTGAAATTGGTCAAAATGTAAGATTTTGAGTAAGCAAAACTCTGTAAAAATGGCAATTTTGGTCACTGTGAGGGTTTAAAAAGTGGTTATTGAACATGAGGCCCGATCCAAATGACATTTTGAATCATTTTTGGTAGAGTCCAAAAAAATCAATTTTCTGATGAAAAACGATGACCCCGGACCAGTCGAACGTTGAAAAAATGGTCAATATTGATGAAATTTTTACATTTAATCTTTTGACTTTAAATGACGGTTGGATGTGAATTATTACTTTTTCAACTAAAATAAGTGTGTTTAAAGTCATTTCTGTGCCTGAAATTGGTCAAAATTTAAGATTTTGAGTAAGCAAAACTCTGTAAAAATGGCAATTTTGGTCACTGTGAGGGTTTAAAAAGTGGTTATTCAACATGAGGCCCGATCCAAATGACATTTTGAATCATTTTTGGTAGAGTCCAAAAAATCAATTTTCTGATGAAAAACGATGACCCGGACCAGTCGAACGTTGAAAAAATGGTCAATATTGATGAAATTTTAACATTTAATCTTTTGACTTTAAATGACGGTTGGATGTGAATTATTACTTTTTCAACTAAAATAAGTGTGTTTAAAGTCATTTCTGTGCCTGAAATTGGTCAAAATTTAAGATTTTGAGTAAGCAAAACTCTGTAAAAATGGCAATTTTGGTCACTGTGAGGGTTTAAAAAGTGGTTATTCAACATGAGGCCCGATCCAAATGACATTTTGAATCATTTTTGGTAGAGTCCAAAAAATCAGTTTTCTGATGAAAAACGATGACCCCGGACCAGTCGAACGTTGAAAAAATGGTCAATATTGATGAAATTTTAACATTTAATCTTTTGACTTTAAATGACGGTTGGATGTGAATTATTACTTTTTCAACTAAAATAAGTGTGTTTAAAGTCATTTCTGTGCCTGAAATTGGTCAAAATGTAAGATTTTGAGTAAGCAAAACTCTGTAAAAATGGCAATTTTGGTCACTGTGAGGGTTTAAAAAGTGGTTATTGAACATGAGGCCCGATCCAAATGACATTTTGAATCATTTTTGGTAGAGTCCAAAAAATCAATTTTCTGATGAAAAACGATGACCCCGGACCAGTCGAACGTTGAAAAAATGGTCAATATTGATGAAATTTTTACATTTAATCTTTTGACTTTAAATGACAGTTGGATGTGAATTATTACTTTTTCAACTAAAATAAGTGTGTTTAAAGTCATTTCTGTGCCTGAAAGTGGTCAAAATTGAAGATTTTGAGTAAGCAAAACTCTGTAAAAATGGCAATTTTGGTCACTGTGAGGGTTTAAAAAGTGGTTATTCAACGTGAGACCCGATCCAAAAGACATTTTGAATCTTTTTTGGTAGAGTCCAAAAAATCAATTTTCTGATGAAAAACGATGACCCCGGACCAGTCGAACGTTGAAAAAATGGTCAATATTGATGAAATTTTAACATTTAATCTTTTGACTTTAAATGACGGTTGGATGTGAATTATTACTTTTTCAACTAAAATACGTGTGTTTAAAGTCATTTCTGTGCCTGAAATTGGTCAAAATTGAAGATTCTGAGTAAGCAAAACTCTGTAAAAATGGCAATTTTGGTCACTGTGAGGGTTTAAAAAGTGGTTATTCAACATGAGGCCCAATCCAAATGACATTTTGAATCATTTTTGGTAGAGTCCAAAAAATCAATTTTCTGATGAAAAACGATGACCCCGGACCAGTCGAACGTTGAAAAAATGGTCAATATTGATGAAATTTTAACTTTTAATCTTTTGACTTTAAATGACGGTTGGATGTGAATTATTACTTTTTCAACTAAAATAAGTGTGTTTAAAGTCATTTCTGTGCCTGAAATTGGTCAAAATTGAAGATTTTGAGTAAGCAAAACTCTGTAAAAATGGCAATTTTGGTCACTGTGAGGGTTTAAAAAGTGGTTATTCAACATGAGGCCCGATCCAAATGACATTTTGAATCATTTTTGGTAGAGTCCAAAAAATCAATTTTCTGATGAGAAACAATGACCCCGGACCAGTCGAACGTTGAAAAAATGGTCAATATTGATGAAATTTTAACATTTAATCTTTTGACTTTAAATGACGGTTGGATGTGAATTATTACTTTTTCAACTAAAATAAGTGTGTTTAAAGTCATTTCTGTGCCTGAAATTGGTCAAAATTTAGGATTTTGAGTAAGCAAAACTCTGTAAAAATGGCAATTTTGGTCACTGTGAGGGTTTAAAAAGTGGTTATTCAACATGAGGCCCGATCCAAATGACATTTTGAATCATTTTTGGTAGAGTCCAAAAAATCAATTTTCTGATGAAAAACGATGACCCCGGACCAGTCGAACGTTGAAAAAATGGTCAATATTGATGAAATTTTAACATTTAATCTTTTGACTTTAAATAACGGTTGGATGTGAATTATTACTTTTTCAACTAAAATAAGTGTGTTTAAAGTCATTTCTGTGCCTGAAATTGGTCAAAATTGAAGATTCTGAGTAAGCAAAACTCTGTAAAAATGGCAATTTTGGTCACTGTGAGGGTTTAAAAAGTGGTTATTCAACATGAGGCCCGATCCAAATGACATTTTGAATCATTTTTGGTAGAGTCCAGAAAAATCAATTTTCTGATGAAAAACGATGACCCCGGACCAGTCGAACGTTGAAAAAATGCTCAATATTGATGAAATTTTAACATTTAATCTTTTGAATTTAAATGACGGTTGGATGTGAATTATTACTTTTTCAACTAAAATAAGTGTGTTTAAAGTCATTTCTGTGCCTGAAATTGGTCAAAATTTAAGATTTTGAGTAAGCAAAACTCTGTAAAAATGGCAATTTTGGTCACTGTGAGGGTTTAAAAAGTGGTTATTCAACATGAGGCCCGATCCAAATGACATTTTGAATCATTTTTGGTAGAGTCCAAAAAATCAATTTTCTGATGAAAAACGATGACCCCGGACCAGTCGAACGTTGAAAAAATGGTCAATATTGATGAAATTTTAACATTTAATCTTTTGACTTTAAATAACGGTTGGATGTGAATTATTACTTTTTCAACTAAAATAAGTGTGTTTAAAGTCATTTCTGTGCCTGAAATTGGTCAAAATTGAAGATTCTGAGTAAGCAAAACTCTGTAAAAATGGCAATTTTGGTCACTGTGAGGGTTTAAAAAGTGGTTATTCAACATGAGGCCCGATCCAAATGACATTTTGAATCATTTTTGGTAGAGTCCAGAAAAATCAATTTTCTGATGAAAAACGATGACCCCGGACCAGTCGAACGTTGAAAAAATGGTCAATATTGATGAAATTTTAACATTTAATCTTTTGAATTTAAATGACGGTTGGATGTGAATTATTACTTTTTCAACTAAAATAAGTGTGTTTAAAGTCATTTCTGTGCCTGAAATTGGTCAAAATGTAAGATTTTGAGTAAGCAAAACTCTGTAAAAATGGCAATTTTGGTCACTGTGAGGGTTTAAAAAGTGGTTATTCAACATGAGGCCCAATCCAAATGACATTTTGAATCATTTTTGGTAGAGTCCAAAAAATCAATTTTCTGATGAAAAACGATGACCCCGGACCAGTCGAACGTTGAAAAAATGGTCAATATTGATGAAATTTTAACATTTAATCTTTTTACTTTAAATGACGGTTGGATGTGAATTATTACTTTTTCAACTAAAATAAGTGTGTTTAAAGTCATTTCTGTGCCTGAAATTGGTCAAAATTGAAGATTTTGAGTAAGCAAAACTCTGTAAAAATGGCAATTTTGGTCACTGTGAGGGTTTAAAAAGTGGTTATTCAACATGAGGCCCGATCCAAATGACATTTTGAATCATTTTTGGTAGAGTCCAAAAAATCAATTTTCTGATGAAAAACGATGACCCCGGACCAGTCGAACGTTGAAAAAATGGTCAATATTGATGAAATTTTAACATTTAATCTTTTGACTTTAAATGACGGTTGGATGTGAATTATTACTTTTTCAACTAAAATAAGTGTGTTTAAAGTCATTTCTGTGCCTGAAATTGGTCAAAATGTAAGATTTTGAGTAAGCAAAACTCTGTAAAAATGGCAATTTTGGTCACTGTGAGGGTTTAAAAAGTGGTTATTGAACATGAGGCCCGATCCAAATGACATTTTGAATCATTTTTGGTAGAGTCCAAAAAATCAATTTTCTGATGAAAAACGATGACCCCGGACCAGTCGAACGTTGAAAAAATGGTCAATATTGATGAAATTTTTACATTTAATCTTTTGACTTTAAATGACAGTTGGATGTGAATTATTACTTTTTCAACTAAAATAAGTGTGTTTAAAGTCATTTCTGTGCCTGAAAGTGGTCAAAATTGAAGATTTTGAGTAAGCAAAACTCTGTAAAAATGGCAATTTTGGTCACTGTGAGGGTTTAAAAAGTGGTTATTCAACATGAGACCCGATCCAAAAGACATTTTGAATCTTTTTTGGTAGAGTCCAAAAAATCAATTTTCTGATGAAAAACGATGACCCCGGACCAGTCGAACGTTGAAAAAATGGTCAATATTGATGAAATTTTAACATTTAATCTTTTGACTTTAAATGACGGTTGGATGTGAATTATTACTTTTTCAACTAAAATAAGTGTGTTTAAAGTCATTTCTGTGCCTGAAATTGGTCAAAATTGAAGATTTTGAGTAAGCAAAACTCTGTAAAAATGGCAATTTTGGTCACTGTGAGGGTTTAAAAAGTGGTTATTCAACATGAGGCCCGATCCAAATGACATTTTGAAACATTTTTGGTAGAGTCCAAAAAAATCTATTTTCTGATGAAAAACGATGACCCCGGACCAGTCGAACGTTGAAAAAATGGTCAATATTGATGAAATTTTAACATTTAATCTTTTGACTTTAAATGACGGTTGGATGTGAATTATTACTTTTTCAACTAAAATAAGTGTGTTTAAAGTCATTTCTGTGCCTGAAATTGGTCAAAATTGAAGATTCTGAGTAAGCAAAACTCTGTAAAAATGGCAATTTTGGTCACTGTGAGGGTTTAAAAAGTGGTTATTCAACATGAGGCCCGATCCAAATGACATTTTGAATCATTTTTGGTAGAGTCCAGAAAAATCAATTTTCTGATGAAAAACGATGACCCCGGACCAGTCGAACGTTGAAAAAATGGTCAATATTGATGAAATTTTAACATTTAATCTTTTGAATTTAAATGACGGTTGGATGTGAATTATTACTTTTTCAACTAAAATAAGTGTGTTTAAAGTCATTTCTGTGCCTGAAATTGGTCAAAATTGAAGATTTTGAGTAAGCAAAACTCTGTAAAAATGGCAATTTTGGTCACTGTGAGGGTTTAAAAAGTGGTTATTCAACATGAGGCCCGATCCAAATGACATTTTGAATCATTTTTGGTAGAGTCCAAAAAATCAATTTTCTGATGAAAAACGATGACCCCGGACCAGTCGAACGTTGAAAAAATGGTCAATATTGATGAAATTTTAACATTTAATCTTTTGAATTTAAATGACGGTTGGATGTGAATTATTACTTTTTCAACTAAAATAAGTGTGTTTAAAGTCATTTCTGTGCCTGAAATTGGTCAAAATGTAAGATTTTGAGTAAGCAAAACTCTGTAAAAATGGCAATTTTGGTCACTGTGAGGGTTTAAAAAGTGGTTATTCAACATGAGGCCCAATCCAAATGACATTTTGAATCATTTTTGGTAGAGTCCAAAAAATCAATTTTCTGATGAAAAACGATGACCCCGGACCAGTCGAACGTTGAAAAAATGGTCAATATTGATGAAATTTTAACATTTAATCTTTTGACTTTAAATGACGGTTGGATGTGAATTATTACTTTTTCAACTAAAATAAGTGTGTTTAAAGTCATTTCTGTGCCTGAAATTGGTCAAAATTGAAGATTTTGAGTAAGCAAAACTCTGTAAAAATGGCAATTTTGGTCACTGTGAGGGTTTAAAAAGTGGTTATTCAACATGAGGCCCGATCCAAATGACATTTTGAATCATTTTTGGTAGAGTCCAAAAAATCAATTTTCTGATGAAAAACGATGACCCCGGACCAGTCGAACGTTGAAAAAATGGTCAATATTGATGAAATTTTAACATTTAATCTTTTGAATTTAAATGACGGTTGGATGTGAATTATTACTTTTTCAACTAAAATAAGTGTGTTTAAAGTCATTACTGTGCCTGAAATTGGTCAAAATGTAAGATTTTGAGTAAGCAAAACTCTGTAAAAATGGCAATTTTGGTCACTGTGAGGGTTTTAAAAGTGGTTATTCAACATGAGGCCCAATCCAAATGACATTTTGAATCATTTTTGGTAGAGTCCAAAAAATCAATTTTCTGATGAAAAACGATGACCCCGGACCAGTTGAACGTTGAAAAAATGGTCAATATTGATGAAATTTTAACATTTAATCTTTTGACTTTAAATGACGGTTGGATGTGAATTATTACTTTTTCAACTAAAATAAGTGTGTTTAAAGTCATTTCTGTGCCTGAAATTGGTCAAAATTGAAGATTTTGAGTAAGCAAAACTCTGTAAAAATGGCAATTTTGGTCACTGTGAGGGTTTAAAAAGTGGTTATTCAACATGAGGCCCGATCCAAATGACATTTTGAATCATTTTTGGTAGAGTCCAAAAAATCAATTTTCTGATGAAAAACGATGACCCCGGACCAGTCGAACGTTGAAAAAATGGTCAATATTGATGAAATTTTAACATTTAATCTTTTGACTTTAAATGACGGTTGGATGTGAATTATTACTTTTTCAACTAAAATAAGTGTGTTTAAAGTCATTTCTGTGCCTGAAATTGGTCAAAATTTAAGATTTTGAGTAAGCAAAACTCTGTAAAAATGGCAATTTTGGTCACTGTGAGGGTTTAAAAAGTGGTTATTCAACATGAGGCCCGATCCAAATGACATTTTGAATCATTTTTGGTAGAGTCCAAAAAATCAATTTTCTGATGAAAAACGATGACCCCGGACCAGTCGAACGTTGAAAAAATGGTCAATATTGATGAAATTTTTACATTTAATCTTTTGACTTTAAATGACAGTTGGATGTGAATTATTACTTTTTCAACTAAAATAAGTGTGTTTAAAGTCATTTCTGTGCCTGAAAGTGGTCAAAATTGAAGATTTTGAGTAAGCAAAACTCTGTAAAAATGGCAATTTTGGTCACTGTGAGGGTTTAAAAAGTGGTTATTCAACATGAGACCCGATCCAAAAGACATTTTGAATCTTTTTTGGTAGAGTCCAAAAAATCCATTTTCTGATGAAAAACGATGACCCCGGACCAGTCGAACGTTGAAAAAATGGTCAATATTGATGAAATTTTAACATTTAATCTTTTGACTTTAAATGACGGTTGGATGTGAATTATTACTTTTTCAACTAAAATAAGTGTGTTTAAAGTCATTTCTGTGCCTGAAATTGGTCAAAATTGAAGATTTTGAGTAAGCAAAACTCTGTAAAAATGGCAATTTTGGTCACTGTGAGGGTTTAAAAAGTGGTTATTCAACATGAGGCCCGATCCAAATGACATTTTGAAACATTTTTGGTAGAGTCCAAAAAAATCAATTTTCTGATGAAAAACGATGACCCCGGACCAGTCGAACGTTGAAAAAATGGTCAATATTGATGAAATTTTAATATTTAATCTTTTGACTTTAAATGACGGTTGGATGTGAATTATTACTTTTTCAACTAAAATAAGTGTGTTTAAAGTCATTTCTGTGCCTGAAATTGGTCAAAATTGAAGATTCTGAGTAAGCAAAACTCTGTAAAAATGGCAATTTTGGTCACTGTGAGGGTTTAAAAAGTGGTTATTCAACATGAGGCCCGATCCAAATGACATTTTGAATCATTTTTGGTAGAGTCCAGAAAAATCAATTTTCTGATGAAAAACGATGACCCCGGACCAGTCGAACGTTGAAAAAATGGTCAATATTGATGAAATTTTAACATTTAATCTTTTGAATTTAAATGACGGTTGGATGTGAATTATTACTTTTTCAACTAAAATAAGTGTGTTTAAAGTCATTTCTGTGCCTGAAATTGGTCAAAATGTAAGATTTTGAGTAAGCAAAACTCTGTAAAAATGGCAATTTTGGTCACTGTGAGGGTTTAAAAAGTGGTTATTCAACATGAGGCCCAATCCAAATGACATTTTGAATCATTTTTGGTAGAGTCCAAAAAATCAATTTTCTGATGAAAAACGATGACCCCGGACCAGTCGAACGTTGAAAAAATGGTCAATATTGATGAAATTTTAACATTTAATCTTTTGACTTTAAATGACGGTTGGATGTGAATTATTACTTTTTCAACTAAAATAAGTGTGTTTAAAGTCATTTCTGTGCCTGAAATTGGTCAAAATTGAAGATTTTGAGTAAGCAAAACTCTGTAAAAATGGCAATTTTGGTCACTGTGAGGGTTTAAAAAGTGGTTATTCAACATGAGGCCCGATCCAAATGACATTTTGAATCATTTTTGGTAGAGTCCAAAAAATCAATTTTCTGATGAAAAACGATGACCCCGGACCAGTCGAACGTTGAAAAAATGGTCAATATTGATGAAATTTTAACATTTAATCTTTTGACTTTAAATGACGGTTGGATGTGAATTATTACTTTTTCAACTAAAATAAGTGTGTTTAAAGTCATTTCTGTGCCTGAAATTGGTCAAAATGTAAGATTTTGAGTAAGCAAAACTCTGTAAAAATGGCAATTTTGGTCACTGTGAGGGTTTAAAAAGTGGTTATTGAACATGAGGCCCGATCCAAATGACATTTTGAATCATTTTTGGTAGAGTCCAAAAAATCAATTTTCTGATGAAAAACGATGACCCCGGACCAGTCGAACGTTGAAAAAATGGTCAATATTGATGAAATTTTTACATTTAATCTTTTGACTTTAAATGACAGTTGGATGTGAATTATTACTTTTTCAACTAAAATAAGTGTGTTTAAAGTCATTTCTGTGCCTGAAAGTGGTCAAAATTGAAGATTTTGAGTAAGCAAAACTCTGTAAAAATGGCAATTTTGGTCACTGTGAGGGTTTAAAAAGTGGTTATTCAACATGAGGCCCGATCCAAATGACATTTTGAATCATTTTTGGTAGAGTCCAAAAAATCAATTTTCTGATGAAAAACGATGACCCCGGACCAGTCGAACGTTGAAAAAATGGTCAATATTGATGAAATTTTAACATTTAATCTTTTGACTTTAAATGACGGTTGGATGTGAATTATTACTTTTTCAACTAAAATAAGTGTGTTTAAAGTCATTTCTGTGCCTGAAATTGGTCAAAATGTAAGATTTTGAGTAAGCAAAACTCTGTAAAAATGGCAATTTTGGTCACTGTGAGGGTTTAAAAAGTGGTTATTGAACATGAGGCCCGATCCAAATGACATTTTGAATCATTTTTGGTAGAGTCCAAAAAAATCAATTTTCTGATGAAAAACGATGACCCCGGACCAGTCGAACGTTGAAAAAATGGTCAATATTGATGAAATTTTTACATTTAATCTTTTGACTTTAAATGATGGTTGGATGTGAATTATTACTTTTTCAACTAAAATAAGTGTGTTTAAAGTCATTTCTGTGCCTGAAATTGG
This sequence comes from Lissotriton vulgaris, assembly GCF_964263255.1. Taxonomy (NCBI): domain Eukaryota; kingdom Metazoa; phylum Chordata; class Amphibia; order Caudata; family Salamandridae; genus Lissotriton; species Lissotriton vulgaris. The sequence goes on along the minus strand of NW_028241969.1, from coordinate 83,120 downwards.
TCAAAATTTAAGATTTTGAGTAAGCAAAACTCTGTAAAAATGGCAATTTTGGTCACTGTGAGGGTTTAAAAAGTGGTTATTCAACATGAGGCCCGATCCAAATGACATTTTGAATCATTTTTGGTAGAGTCCAAAAAATCAATTTTCTGATGAAAAACGATGACCCGGACCAGTCGAACGTTGAAAAAATGGTCAATATTGATGAAATTTTAACATTTAATCTTTTGACTTTAAATGACGGTTGGATGTGAATTATTACTTTTTCAACTAAAATAAGTGTGTTTAAAGTCATTTCTGTGCCTGAAATTGGTCAAAATTTAAGATTTTGAGTAAGCAAAACTCTGTAAAAATGGCAATTTTGGTCACTGTGAGGGTTTAAAAAGTGGTTATTCAACATGAGGCCCGATCCAAATGACATTTTGAATCATTTTTGGTAGAGTCCAAAAAATCAGTTTTCTGATGAAAAACGATGACCCCGGACCAGTCGAACGTTGAAAAAATGGTCAATATTGATGAAATTTTAACATTTAATCTTTTGACTTTAAATGACGGTTGGATGTGAATTATTACTTTTTCAACTAAAATAAGTGTGTTTAAAGTCATTTCTGTGCCTGAAATTGGTCAAAATGTAAGATTTTGAGTAAGCAAAACTCTGTAAAAATGGCAATTTTGGTCACTGTGAGGGTTTAAAAAGTGGTTATTGAACATGAGGCCCGATCCAAATGACATTTTGAATCATTTTTGGTAGAGTCCAAAAAATCAATTTTCTGATGAAAAACGATGACCCCGGACCAGTCGAACGTTGAAAAAATGGTCAATATTGATGAAATTTTTACATTTAATCTTTTGACTTTAAATGACAGTTGGATGTGAATTATTACTTTTTCAACTAAAATAAGTGTGTTTAAAGTCATTTCTGTGCCTGAAAGTGGTCAAAATTGAAGATTTTGAGTAAGCAAAACTCTGTAAAAATGGCAATTTTGGTCACTGTGAGGGTTTAAAAAGTGGTTATTCAACATGAGACCCGATCCAAAAGACATTTTGAATCTTTTTTGGTAGAGTCCAAAAAATCAATTTTCTGATGAAAAACGATGACCCCGGACCAGTCGAACGTTGAAAAAATGGTCAATATTGATGAAATTTTAACATTTAATCTTTTGACTTTAAATGACGGTTGGATGTGAATTATTACTTTTTCAACTAAAATAAGTGTGTTTAAAGTCATTTCTGTGCCTGAAATTGGTCAAAATTGAAGATTCTGAGTAAGCAAAACTCTGTAAAAATGGCAATTTTGGTCACTGTGAGGGTTTAAAAAGTGGTTATTCAACATGAGGCCCAATCCAAATGACATTTTGAATCATTTTTGGTAGAGTCCAAAAAATCAATTTTCTGATGAAAAACGATGACCCCGGACCAGTCGAACGTTGAAAAAATGGTCAATATTGATGAAATTTTAACTTTTAATCTTTTGACTTTAAATGACGGTTGGATGTGAATTATTACTTTTTCAACTAAAATAAGTGTGTTTAAAGTCATTTCTGTGCCTGAAATTGGTCAAAATTGAAGATTTTGAGTAAGCAAAACTCTGTAAAAATGGCAATTTTGGTCACTGTGAGGGTTTAAAAAGTGGTTATTCAACATGAGGCCCGATCCAAATGACATTTTGAATCATTTTTGGTAGAGTCCAAAAAATCAATTTTCTGATGAAAAACAATGACCCCGGACCAGTCGAACGTTGAAAAAATGGTCAATATTGATGAAATTTTAACATTTAATCTTTTGACTTTAAATGACGGTTGGATGTGAATTATTACTTTTTCAACTAAAATAAGTGTGTTTAAAGTCATTTCTGTGCCTGAAATTGGTCAAAATGTAAGATTTTGAGTAAGCAAAACTCTGTAAAAATGGCAATTTTGGTCACTGTGAGGGTTTAAAAAGTGGTTATTGAACATGAGGCCCGATCCAAATGACATTTTGAATCATTTTTGGTAGAGTCCAAAAAAATCAATTTTCTGATGAAAAACGATGACCCCGGACCAGTCGAACGTTGAAAAAATGGTCAATATTGATGAAATTTTTACATTTAATCTTTTGACTTTAAATGACGGTTGGATGTGAATTATTACTTTTTCAACTAAAATAAGTGTGTTTAAAGTCATTTCTGTGCCTGAAATTGGTCAAAATTTAAGATTTTGAGTAAGCAAAACTCTGTAAAAATGGCAATTTTGGTCACTGTGAGGGTTTAAAAAGTGGTTATTCAACATGAGGCCCGATCCAAATGACATTTTGAATCATTTTTGGTAGAGTCCAAAAAATCAATTTTCTGATGAAAAACGATGACCCGGACCAGTCGAACGTTGAAAAAATGGTCAATATTGATGAAATTTTAACATTTAATCTTTTGACTTTAAATGACGGTTGGATGTGAATTATTACTTTTTCAACTAAAATAAGTGTGTTTAAAGTCATTTCTGTGCCTGAAATTGGTCAAAATTTAAGATTTTGAGTAAGCAAAACTCTGTAAAAATGGCAATTTTGGTCACTGTGAGGGTTTAAAAAGTGGTTATTCAACATGAGGCCCGATCCAAATGACATTTTGAATCATTTTTGGTAGAGTCCAAAAAATCAATTTTCTGATGAAAAACGATGACCCCGGACCAGTCGAACGTTGAAAAAATGGTCAATATTGATGAAATTTTAACATTTAATCTTTTGACTTTAAATAACGGTTGGATGTGAATTATTACTTTTTCAACTAAAATAAGTGTGTTTAAAGTCATTTCTGTGCCTGAAATTGGTCAAAATTGAAGATTCTGAGTAAGCAAAACTCTGTAAAAATGGCAATTTTGGTCACTGTGAGGGTTTAAAAAGTGGTTATTCAACATGAGGCCCGATCCAAATGACATTTTGAATCATTTTTGGTAGAGTCCAGAAAAATCAATTTTCTGATGAAAAACGATGACCCCGGACCAGTCGAACGTTGAAAAAATGGTCAATATTGATGAAATTTTAACATTTAATCTTTTGAATTTAAATGACGGTTGGATGTGAATTATTACTTTTTCAACTAAAATAAGTGTGTTTAAAGTCATTTCTGTGCCTGAAATTGGTCAAAATGTAAGATTTTGAGTAAGCAAAACTCTGTAAAAATGGCAATTTTGGTCACTGTGAGGGTTTAAAAAGTGGTTATTCAACATGAGGCCCAATCCAAATGACATTTTGAATCATTTTTGGTAGAGTCCAAAAAATCAATTTTCTGATGAAAAACGATGACCCCGGACCAGTCGAACGTTGAAAAAATGGTCAATATTGATGAAATTTTAACATTTAATCTTTTGACTTTAAATGACGGTTGGATGTGAATTATTACTTTTTCAACTAAAATAAGTGTGTTTAAAGTCATTTCTGTGCCTGAAATTGGTCAAAATTTAAGATTTTGAGTAAGCAAAACTCTGTAAAAATGGCAATTTTGGTCACTGTGAGGGTTTAAAAAGTGGTTATTCAACATGAGGCCCGATCCAAATGACATTTTGAATCATTTTTGGTAGAGTCCAAAAAATCAATTTTCTGATGAAAAACGATGACCCCGGACCAGTCGAACGTTGAAAAAATGGTCAATATTGATGAAATTTTAACATTTAATCTTTTGACTTTAAATAACGGTTGGATGTGAATTATTACTTTTTCAACTAAAATAAGTGTGTTTAAAGTCATTTCTGTGCCTGAAATTGGTCAAAATTGAAGATTCTGAGCAAGCAAAACTCTGTAAAAATGGCAATTTTGGTCACTGTGAGGGTTTAAAAAGTGGTTATTCAACATGAGGCCCGATCCAAATGACATTTTGAATCATTTTTGGTAGAGTCCAGAAAAATCAATTTTCTGATGAAAAACGATGACCCCGGACCAGTCGAACGTTGAAAAAATGGTCAATATTGATGAAATTTTAACATTTAATCTTTTGAATTTAAATGACGGTTGGATGTGAATTATTACTTTTTCAACTAAAATAAGTGTGTTTAAAGTCATTTCTGTGCCTGAAATTGGTTAAAATGTAAGATTTTGAGTAAGCAAAACTCTGTAAAAATGGCAATTTTGGTCACTGTGAGGGTTTAAAAAGTGGTTATTCAACATGAGGCCCAATCCAAATGACATTTTGAATCATTTTTGGTAGAGTCCAAAAAATCAATTTTCTGATGAAAAACGATGACCCCGGACCAGTCGAACGTTGAAAAAATGGTCAATATTGATGAAATTTTAACATTTAATCTTTTTACTTTAAATGACGGTTGGATGTGAATTATTACTTTTTCAACTAAAATAAGTGTGTTTAAAGTCATTTCTGTGCCTGAAATTGGTCAAAATTGAAGATTTTGAGTAAGCAAAACTCTGTAAAAATGGCAATTTTGGTCACTGTGAGGGTTTAAAAAGTGGTTATTCAACATGAGGCCCGATCCAAATGACATTTTGAATCATTTTTGGTAGAGTCCAAAAAATCAATTTTCTGATGAAAAACGATGACCCCGGACCAGTCGAACGTTGAAAAAATGGTCAATATTGATGAAATTTTAACATTTAATCTTTTGACTTTAAATGACGGTTGGATGTGAATTATTACTTTTTCAACTAAAATAAGTGTGTTTAAAGTCATTTCTGTGCCTGAAATTGGTCAAAATGTAAGATTTTGAGTAAGCAAAACTCTGTAAAAATGGCAATTTTGGTCACTGTGAGGGTTTAAAAAGTGGTTATTGAACATGAGGCCCGATCCAAATGACATTTTGAATCATTTTTGGTAGAGTCCAAAAAATCAATTTTCTGATGAAAAACGATGACCCCGGACCAGTCGAACGTTGAAAAAATGGTCAATATTGATGAAATTTTTACATTTAATCTTTTGACTTTAAATGACAGTTGGATGTGAATTATTACTTTTTCAACTAAAATAAGTGTGTTTAAAGTCATTTCTGTGCCTGAAAGTGGTCAAAATTGAAGATTTTGAGTAAGCAAAACTCTGTAAAAATGGCAATTTTGGTCACTGTGAGGGTTTAAAAAGTGGTTATTCAACATGAGACCCGATCCAAAAGACATTTTGAATCTTTTTTGGTAGAGTCCAAAAAATCAATTTTCTGATGAAAAACGATGACCCCGGACCAGTCGAACGTTGAAAAAATGGTCAATATTGATGAAATTTTAACATTTAATCTTTTGACTTTAAATGACGGTTGGATGTGAATTATTACTTTTTCAACTAAAATAAGTGTGTTTAAAGTCATTTCTGTGCCTGAAATTGGTCAAAATTGAAGATTTTGAGTAAGCAAAACTCTGTAAAAATGGCAATTTTGGTCACTGTGAGGGTTTAAAAAGTGGTTATTCAACATGAGGCCCGATCCAAATGACATTTTGAAACATTTTTGGTAGAGTCCAAAAAAATCTATTTTCTGATGAAAAACGATGACCCCGGACCAGTCGAACGTTGAAAAAATGGTCAATATTGATGAAATTTTAACATTTAATCTTTTGACTTTAAATGACGGTTGGATGTGAATTATTACTTTTTCAACTAAAATAAGTGTGTTTAAAGTCATTTCTGTGCCTGAAATTGGTCAAAATTGAAGATTCTGAGTAAGCAAAACTCTGTAAAAATGGCAATTTTGGTCACTGTGAGGGTTTAAAAAGTGGTTATTCAACATGAGGCCCGATCCAAATGACATTTTGAATCATTTTTGGTAGAGTCCAGAAAAATCAATTTTCTGATGAAAAACGATGACCCCGGACCAGTCGAACGTTGAAAAAATGGTCAATATTGATGAAATTTTAACATTTAATCTTTTGAATTTAAATGACGGTTGGATGTGAATTATTACTTTTTCAACTAAAATAAGTGTGTTTAAAGTCATTTCTGTGCCTGAAATTGGTCAAAATTGAAGATTTTGAGTAAGCAAAACTCTGTAAAAATGGCAATTTTGGTCACTGTGAGGGTTTAAAAAGTGGTTATTCAACATGAGGCCCGATCCAAATGACATTTTGAATCATTTTTGGTAGAGTCCAAAAAATCAATTTTCTGATGAAAAACGATGACCCCGGACCAGTCGAACGTTGAAAAAATGGTCAATATTGATGAAATTTTAACATTTAATCTTTTGAATTTAAATGACGGTTGGATGTGAATTATTACTTTTTCAACTAAAATAAGTGTGTTTAAAGTCATTTCTGTGCCTGAAATTGGTCAAAATGTAAGATTTTGAGTAAGCAAAACTCTGTAAAAATGGCAATTTTGGTCACTGTGAGGGTTTAAAAAGTGGTTATTCAACATGAGGCCCAATCCAAATGACATTTTGAATCATTTTTGGTAGAGTCCAAAAAATCAATTTTCTGATGAAAAACGATGACCCCGGACCAGTCGAACGTTGAAAAAATGGTCAATATTGATGAAATTTTAACATTTAATCTTTTGACTTTAAATGACGGTTGGATGTGAATTATTACTTTTTCAACTAAAATAAGTGTGTTTAAAGTCATTTCTGTGCCTGAAATTGGTCAAAATTGAAGATTTTGAGTAAGCAAAACTCTGTAAAAATGGCAATTTTGGTCACTGCTAGGGTTTAAAAAGTGGTTATTCAACATGAGGCCCGATCCAAATGACATTTTGAATCATTTTTGGTAGAGTCCAAAAAATCAATTTTCTGATGAAAAACGATGACCCCGGACCAGTCGAACGTTGAAAAAATGGTCAATATTGATGAAATTTTAACATTTAATCTTTTGAATTTAAATGACGGTTGGATGTGAATTATTACTTTTTCAACTAAAATAAGTGTGTTTAAAGTCATTTCTGTGCCTGAAATTGGTCAAAATGTAAGATTTTGAGTAAGCAAAACTCTGTAAAAATGGCAATTTTGGTCACTGTGAGGGTTTAAAAAGTGGTTATTCAACATGAGGCCCAATCCAAATGACATTTTGAATCATTTTTGGTAGAGTCCAAAAAATCAATTTTCTGATGAAAAACGATGACCCCGGACCAGTTGAACGTTGAAAAAATGGTCAATATTGATGAAATTTTAACATTTAATCTTTTGACTTTAAATGACGGTTGGATGTGAATTATTACTTTTTCAACTAAAATAAGTGTGTTTAAAGTCATTTCTGTGCCTGAAATTGGTCAAAATTGAAGATTTTGAGTAAGCAAAACTCTGTAAAAATGGCAATTTTGGTCACTGTGAGGGTTTAAAAAGTGGTTATTCAACATGAGGCCCGATCCAAATGACATTTTGAATCATTTTTGGTAGAGTCCAAAAAATCAATTTTCTGATGAAAAACGATGACCCCGGACCAGTCGAACGTTGAAAAAATGGTCAATATTGATGACATTTTAACATTTAATCTTTTGACTTTAAATGACGGTTGGATGTGAATTATTACTTTTTCAACTAAAATAAGTGTGTTTAAAGTCATTTCTGTGCCTGAAATTGGTCAAAATTTAAGATTTTGAGTAAGCAAAACTCTGTAAAAATGGCAATTTTGGTCACTGTGAGGGTTTAAAAAGTGGTTATTCAACATGAGGCCCGATCCAAATGACATTTTGAATCATTTTTGGTAGAGTCCAAAAAATCAATTTTCTGATGAAAAACGATGACCCCGGACCAGTCGAACGTTGAAAAAATGGTCAATATTGATGAAATTTTTACATTTAATCTTTTGACTTTAAATGACAGTTGGATGTGAATTATTACTTTTTCAACTAAAATAAGTGTGTTTAAAGTCATTTCTGTGCCTGAAAGTGGTCAAAATTGAAGATTTTGAGTAAGCAAAACTCTGTAAAAATGGCAATTTTGGTCACTGTGAGGGTTTAAAAAGTGGTTATTCAACATGAGACCCGATCCAAAAGCCATTTTGAATCTTTTTTGGTAGAGTCCAAAAAATCCATTTTCTGATGAAAAACGATGACCCCGGACCAGTCGAACGTTGAAAAAATGGTCAATATTGATGAAATTTTAACATTTAATCTTTTGACTTTAAATGACGGTTGGATGTGAATTATTACTTTTTCAACTAAAATAAGTGTGTTTAAAGTCATTTCTGTGCCTGAAATTGGTCAAAATTGAAGATTTTGAGTAAGCAAAACTCTGTAAAAATGGCAATGTTGGTCACTGTGAGGGTTTAAAAAGTGGTTATTCAACATGAGGCCCGATCCAAATGACATTTTGAAACATTTTTGGTAGAGTCCAAAAAAATCAATTTTCTGATGAAAAACGATGACCCCGGACCAGTCGAACGTTGAAAAAATGGTCAATATTGATGAAATTTTAATATTTAATCTTTTGACTTTAAATGACGGTTGGATGTGAATTATTACTTTTTCAACTAAAATAAGTGTGTTTAAAGTCATTTCTGTGCCTGAAATTGGTCAAAATTGAAGATTCTGAGTAAGCAAAACTCTGTAAAAATGGCAATTTTGGTCACTGTGAGGGTTTAAAAAGTGGTTATTCAACATGAGGCCCGATCCAAATGACATTTTGAATCATTTTTGGTAGAGTCCAGAAAAATCAATTTTCTGATGAAAAACGATGACCCCGGACCAGTCGAACGTTGAAAAAATGGTCAATATTGATGAAATTTTAACATTTAATCTTTTGAATTTAAATGACGGTTGGATGTGAATTATTACTTTTTCAACTAAAATAAGTGTGTTTAAAGTCATTTCTGTGCCTGAAATTGGTCAAAATGTAAGATTTTGAGTAAGCAAAACTCTGTAAAAATGGCAATTTTGGTCACTGTGAGGGTTTAAAAAGTGGTTATTCAACATGAGGCCCAATCCAAATGACATTTTGAATCATTTTTGGTAGAGTCCAAAAAATCAATTTTCTGATGAAAAACGATGACCCCGGACCAGTCGAACGTTGAAAAAATGGTCAATATTGATGAAATTTTAACATTTAATCTTTTGACTTTAAATGACGGTTGGATGTGAATTATTACTTTTTCAACTAAAATAAGTGTGTTTAAAGTCATTTCTGTGCCTGAAATTGGTCAAAATTGAAGATTTTGAGTAAGCAAAACTCTGTAAAAATGGCAATTTTGGTCACTGTGAGGGTTTAAAAAGTGGTTATTCAACATGAGGCCCGATCCAAATGACATTTTGAATCATTTTTGGTAGAGTCCAAAAAATCAATTTTCTGATGAAAAACGATGACCCCGGACCAGTCGAACGTTGAAAAAATGGTCAATATTGATGAAATTTTAACATTTAATCTTTTGACTTTAAATGACGGTTGGATGTGAATTATTACTTTTTCAACTAAAATAAGTGTGTTTAAAGTCATTTCTGTGCCTGAAATTGGTCAAAATGTAAGATTTTGAGTAAGCAAAACTCTGTAAAAATGGCAATTTTGGTCACTGTGAGGGTTTAAAAAGTGGTTATTGAACATGAGGCCCGATCCAAATGACATTTTGAATCATTTTTGGTAGAGTCCAAAAAATCAATTTTCTGATGAAAAACGATGACCCCGGACCAGTCGAACGTTGAAAAAATGGTCAATATTGATGAAATTTTTACATTTAATCTTTTGACTTTAAATGACAGTTGGATGTGAATTATTACTTTTTCAACTAAAATAAGTGTGTTTAAAGTCATTTCTGTGCCTGAAAGTGGTAAAAATTGAAGATTTTGAGTAAGCAAAACTCTGTAAAAATGGCAATTTTGGTCACTGTGAGGGTTTAAAAAGTGGTTATTCAACATGAGACCCGATCCAAAAGACATTTTGAATCTTTTTTGGTAGAGTCCAAAAAATCCATTTTCTGATGAAAAACGATGACCCCGGACCAGTCGAACGTTGAAAAAAATGGTCAATATAGATGAAATTTTAACATTTAATCTTTTGACTTTAAATGACGGTTGGATGTGAATTATTACTTTTTCAACTAAAATAAGTGTGTTTAAAGTCATTTCTGTGCCTGAAATTGGTCAAAATTGAAGATTTTGAGTAAGCAAAACTCTGTAAAAATGGCAATTTTGGTCACTGTGAGGGTTTAAAAAGTGGTTATTCAACATGAGGCCCGATCCAAATGACATTTTGAATCATTTTTGGTAGAGTCCAAAAAATCAATTTTCTGATGAAAAACGATGACCCCGGACCAGTCGAACGTTGAAAAAATGGTCAATATTGATGAAATTTTAACATTTAATCTTTTGACTTTAAATAACGGTTGGATGTGAATTATTACTTTTTCAACTAAAATAAGTGTGTTTAAAGTCATTTCTGTGCCTGAAATTGGTCAAAATTGAAGATTCTGAGTAAGCAAAACTCTGTAAAAATGGCAATTTTGGTCACTGTGAGGGTTTAAAAAGTGGTTATTCAACATGAGGCCCGATCCAAATGACATTTTGAATCATTTTTGGTAGAGTCCAGAAAAATCAATTTTCTGATGAAAAACGATGACCCCAGACCAGTCGAACGTTGAAAAAATGGTCAATATTGATGAAATTTTAACATTTAATCTTTTGAATTTAAATGACGGTTGGATGTGAATTATTACTTTTTCAACTAAAATAAGTGTGTTTAAAGTCATTTCTGTGCCTGAAATTGGTCAAAATGTAAGATTTTGAGTAAGCAAAACTCTGTAAAAATGGCAATTTTGGTCACTGTGAGGGTTTAAAAAGTGGTTATTCAACATGAGGCCCGATCCAAATGACATTTTGAATCATTTTTGGTAGAGTCCAAAAAATCAATTTTCTGATGAAAAACGATGACCCCGGACCAGTCGAACGTTGAAAAAATGGTCAATATTGATGAAATTTTAACATTTAATCTTTTGACTTTAAATGACGGTTGGATGTGAATTATTACTTTTTCAACTAAAATAAGTGTGTTTAAAGTCATTTCTGTGCTGAAATTGGTCAAAATGTAAGATTTTGAGTAAGCAAAACTCTGTAAAAATGGCAATTTTGGTCACTGTGAGGGTTTAAAAAGTGGTTATTGAACATGAGGCCCGATCCAAATGACATTTTGAATCATTTTTGGTAGAGTCCAAAAAAATCAATTTTCTGATGAAAAACGATGACCCCGGACCAGTCGAACGTTGAAAAAATGGTCAATATTGATGAAATTTTTACATTTAATCTTTTGACTTTAAATGACGGTTGGATGTGAATTATTACTTTTTCAACTAAAATAAGTGTGTTTAAAGTCATTTCTGTGCCTGAAATTGGTCAAAATTTAAGATTTTGAGTAAGCAAAACTCTGTAAAAATGGCAATTTTGGTCACTGTGAGGGTTTAAAAAGTGGTTATTCAACATGAGGCCCGATCCAAATGACATTTTGAATCATTTTTGGTAGAGTCCAAAAAATCAATTTTCTGATGAAAAACGATGACCCGGACCAGTCGAACGTTGAAAAAATGGTCAATATTGATGAAATTTTAACATTTAATCTTTTGACTTTAAATGACGGTTGGATGTGAATTATTACTTTTTCAACTAAAATAAGTGTGTTTAAAGTCATTTCTGTGCCTGAAATTGGTCAAAATTTAAGATTTTGAGTAAGCAAAACTCTGTAAAAATGGCAATTTTGGTCACTGTGAGGGTTTAAAAAGTGGTTATTCAACATGAGGCCCGATCCAAATGACATTTTGAATCATTTTTGGTAGAGTCCAAAAAATCAGTTTTCTGATGAAAAACGATGACCCCGGACCAGTCGAACGTTGAAAAAATGGTCAATATTGATGAAATTTTAACATTTAATCTTTTGACTTTAAATGACGGTTGGATGTGAATTATTACTTTTTCAACTAAAATAAGTGTGTTTAAAGTCATTTCTGTGCCTGAAATTGGTCAAAATGTAAGATTTTGAGTAAGCAAAACTCTGTAAAAATGGCAATTTTGGTCACTGTGAGGGTTTAAAAAGTGGTTATTGAACATGAGGCCCGATCCAAATGACATTTTGAATCATTTTTGGTAGAGTCCAAAAAATCAATTTTCTGATGAAAAACGATGACCCCGGACCAGTCGAACGTTGAAAAAATGGTCAATATTGATGAAATTTTTACATTTAATCTTTTGACTTTAAATGACAGTTGGATGTGAATTATTACTTTTTCAACTAAAATAAGTGTGTTTAAAGTCATTTCTGTGCCTGAAAGTGGTCAAAATTGAAGATTTTGAGTAAGCAAAACTCTGTAAAAATGGCAATTTTGGTCACTGTGAGGGTTTAAAAAGTGGTTATTCAACATGAGACCCGATCCAAAAGACATTTTGAATCATTTTTGGTAGAGTCCAAAAAATCAATTTTCTGATGAAAAACGATGACCCCGGACCAGTCGAACGTTGAAAAAATGGTCAATATTGATGAAATTTTAACATTTAATCTTTTGACTTTAAATGACGGTTGGATGTGAATTATTACTTTTTCAACTAAAATAAGTGTGTTTAAAGTCATTTCTGTGCCTGAAATTGGTCAAAATTGAAGATTTTGAGTAAGCAAAACTCTGTAAAAATGGCAATTTTGGTCACTGTGAGGGTTTAAAAAGTGGTTATTCAACATGAGGCCCGATCCAAATGACATTTTGAATCATTTTTGGTAGAGTCCAAAAAATCAATTTTCTGATGAAAAACAATGACCCCGGACCAGTCGAACGTTGAAAAAATGGTCAATATTGATGAAATTTTAACATTTAATCTTTTGACTTTAAATGACGGTTGGATGTGAATTATTACTTTTTCAACTAAAATAAGTGTGTTTAAAGTCATTTCTGTGCCTGAAATTGGTCAAAATGTAAGATTTTGAGTAAGCAAAACTCTGTAAAAATGGCAATTTTGGTCACTGTGAGGGTTTAAAAAGTGGTTATTGAACATGAGGCCCGATCCAAATGACATTTTGAATCATTTTTGGTAGAGTCCAAAAAAATCAATTTTCTGATGAAAAACGATGACCCCGGACCAGTCGAACGTTGAAAAAATGGTCAATATTGATGAAATTTTTACATTTAATCTTTTGACTTTAAATGACGGTTGGATGTGAATTATTACTTTTTCAACTAAAATAAGTGTGTTTAAAGTCATTTCTGTGCCTGAAATTGGTCAAAATTTAAGATTTTGAGTAAGCAAAACTCTGTAAAAATGGCAATTTTGGTCACTGTGAGGGTTTAAAAAGTGGTTATTCAACATGAGGCCCGATCCAAATGACATTTTGAATCATTTTTGGTAGAGTCCAAAAAATCAATTTTCTGATGAAAAACGATGACCCGGACCAGTCGAACGTTGAAAAAATGGTCAATATTGATGAAATTTTAACATTTAATCTTTTGACTTTAAATGACGGTTGGATGTGAATTATTACTTTTTCAACTAAAATAAGTGTGTTTAAAGTCATTTCTGTGCCTGAAATTGGTCAAAATTTAAGATTTTGAGTAAGCAAAACTCTGTAAAAATGGCAATTTTGGTCACTGTGAGGGTTTAAAAAGTGGTTATTCAACATGAGGCCCGATCCAAATGACATTTTGAATCATTTTTGGTAGAGTCCAAAAAATCAATTTTCTGATGAAAAACGATGACCCCGGACCAGTCGAACGTTGAAAAAATGGTCAATATTGATGAAATTTTAACATTTAATCTTTTGACTTTAAATAACGGTTGGATGTGAATTATTACTTTTTCAACTAAAATAAGTGTGTTTAAAGTCATTTCTGTGCCTGAAATTGGTCAAAATTGAAGATTCTGAGTAAGCAAAACTCTGTAAAAATGGCAATTTTGGTCACTGTGAGGGTTTAAAAAGTGGTTATTCAACATGAGGCCCGATCCAAATGACATTTTGAATCATTTTTGGTAGAGTCCAGAAAAATCAATTTTCTGATGAAAAACGATGACCCCGGACCAGTCGAACGTTGAAAAAATGGTCAATATTGATGAAATTTTAACATTTAATCTTTTGAATTTAAATGACGGTTGGATGTGAATTATTACTTTTTCAACTAAAATAAGTGTGTTTAAAGTCATTTCTGTGCCTGAAATTGGTCAAAATGTAAGATTTTGAGTAAGCAAAACTCTGTAAAAATGGCAATTTTGGTCACTGTGAGGGTTTAAAAAGTGGTTATTCAACATGAGGCCCAATCCAAATGACATTTTGAATCATTTTTGGTAGAGTCCAAAAAATCAATTTTCTGATGAAAAACGATGACCCCGGACCAGTCGAACGTTGAAAAAATGGTCAATATTGATGAAATTTTAACATTTAATCTTTTGACTTTAAATGACGGTTGGATGTGAATTATTACTTTTTCAACTAAAATAAGTGTGTTTAAAGTCATTTCTGTGCCTGAAATTGGTCAAAATTTAAGATTTTGAGTAAGCAAAACTCTGTAAAAATGGCAATTTTGGTCACTGTGAGGGTTTAAAAAGTGGTTATTCAACATGAGGCCCGATCCAAATGACATTTTGAATCATTTTTGGTAGAGTCCAAAAAATCAATTTTCTGATGAAAAACGATGACCCCGGACCAGTCGAACGTTGAAAAAATGGTCAATATTGATGAAATTTTAACATTTAATCTTTTTACTTTAAATGACGGTTGGATGTGAATTATTACTTTTTCAACTAAAATAAGTGTGTTTAAAGTCATTTCTGTGCCTGAAATTGGTCAAAATTGAAGATTTTGAGTAAGCAAAACTCTGTAAAAATGGCAATTTTGGTCACTGTGAGGGTTTAAAAAGTGGTTATTCAACATGAGGCCCGATCCAAATGACATTTTGAATCATTTTTGGTAGAGTCCAAAAAATCAATTTTCTGATGAAAAACGATGACCCCGGACCAGTCGAACGTTGAAAAAATGGTCAATATTGATGAAATTTTAACATTTAATCTTTTGACTTTAAATGACGGTTGGATGTGAATTATTACTTTTTCAACTAAAATAAGTGTGTTTAAAGTCATTTCTGTGCCTGAAATTGGTCAAAATGTAAGATTTTGAGTAAGCAAAACTCTGTAAAAATGGCAATTTTGGTCACTGTGAGGGTTTAAAAAGTGGTTATTGAACATGAGGCCCGATCCAAATGACATTTTGAATCATTTTTGGTAGAGTCCAAAAAATCAATTTTCTGATGAAAAACGATGACCCCGGACCAGTCGAACGTTGAAAAAATGGTCAATATTGATGAAATTTTAACATTTAATCTTTTGACTTTAAATAACGGTTGGATGTGAATTATTACTTTTTCAACTAAAATAAGTGTGTTTAAAGTCATTTCTGTGCCTGAAATTGGTCAAAATTGAAGATTTTGAGTAAGCAAAACTCTGTAAAAATGGCAATTTTGGTCACTGTGAGGGTTTAAAAAGTGGTTATTCAACATGAGGCCCGATCCAAATGACATTTTGAATCATTTTTGGTAGAGTCCAGAAAAATCAATTTTCTGATGAAAAACGATGACCCCGGACCAGTCGAACGTTGAAAAAATGGTCAATATTGATGAAATTTTAACATTTAATCTTTTGAATTTAAATGACGGTTGGATGTGAATTATTACTTTTTCAACTAAAATAAGTGTGTTTAAAGTCATTTCTGTGCCTGAAATTGGTCAAAATGTAAGATTTTGAGTAAGCAAAACTCTGTAAAAATGGCAATTTTTGTCACTGTGAGGGTTTAAAAAGTGGTTATTCAACATGAGGCCCAATCCAAATGACATTTTGAATCATTTTTGGTAGAGTCCAAAAAATCAATTTTCTGATGAAAAACGATGACCCCGGACCAGTCGAACGTTGAAAAAATGGTCAATATTGATGAAATTTTAACATTTAATCTTTTGACTTTAAATGACGGTTGGATGTGAATTATTACTTTTTCAACTAAAATAAGTGTGTTTAAAGTCATTTCTGTGCCTGAAATTGGTCAAAATTGAAGATTTTGAGTAAGCAAAACTCTGTAAAAATGGCAATTTTGGTCACTGTGAGGGTTTAAAAAGTGGTTATTCAACATGAGGCCCGATCCAAATGACATTTTGAATCATTTTCGGTAGAGTCCAAAAAATCAATTTTCTGATGAAAAACGATGACCCCGGACCAGTCGAACGTTGAAAAAATGGTCAATATTGATGAAATTTTAACATTTAATCTTTTGACTTTAAATGACGGTTGGATGTGAATTATTACTTTTTCAACTAAAATAAGTGTGTTTAAAGTCATTTCTGTGCCTGAAATTGGTCAAAATGTAAGATTTTGAGTAAGCAAAACTCTGTAAAAATGGCAATTTTGGTCACTGTGAGGGTTTAAAAAGTGGTTATTGAACATGAGGCCCGATCCAAATGACATTTTGAATCATTTTTGGTAGAGTCCAAAAAATCAATTTTCTGATGAAAAACGATGACCCCGGACCAGTCGAACGTTGAAAAAATGGTCAATATTGATGAAATTTTTACATTTAATCTTTTGACTTTAAATGACGGTTGGATGTGAATTATTACTTTTTCAACTAAAATAAGTGTGTTTAAAGTCATTTCTGTGCCTGAAATTGGTCAAAATTTAAGATTTTGAGTAAGCAAAACTCTGTAAAAATGGCAATTTTGGTCACTGTGAGGGTTTAAAAAGTGGTTATTCAACATGAGGCCCGATCCAAATGACATTTTGAATCATTTTTGGTAGAGTCCAGAAAAATCAATTTTCTGATGAAAAACGATGACCCCGGACCAGTTGAACGTTGAAAAAATGGTCAATATTGATGAAATTTTAACATTTAATCTTTTGAATTTAAATGACGGTTGGATGTGAATTATTACTTTTTCAACTAAAATAAGTGTGTTTAAAGTCATTTCTGTGCCTGAAATTGGTCAAAATGTAAGATTTTGAGTAAGCAAAACTCTGTAAAAATGGCAATTTTGGTCACTGTGAGGGTTTAAAAAGTGGTTATTCAACATGAGGCCCAATCCAAATGACATTTTGAATCATTTTTGGTAGAGTCCAAAAAATCAATTTTCTGATGAAAAACGATGACCCCGGACCAGTCGAACGTTGAAAAAATGGTCAATATTGATGAAATTTTAACATTTAATCTTTTTACTTTAAATGACGGTTGGATGTGAATTATTACTTTTTCAACTAAAATAAGTGTGTTTAAAGTCATTTCTGTGCCTGAAATTGGTCAAAATTGAAGATTTTGAGTAAGCAAAACTCTGTAAAAATGGCAATTTTGGTCACTGTGAGGGTTTAAAAAGTGGTTATTCAACATGAGGCCCGATCCAAATGACATTTTGAATCATTTTTGGTAGAGTCCAAAAAATCAATTTTCTGATGAAAAACGATGACCCCGGACCAGTCGAACGTTGAAAAAATGGTCAATATTGATGAAATTTTAACATTTAATCTTTTGACTTTAAATGACGGTTGGATGTGAATTATTACTTTTTCAACTAAAATAAGTGTGTTTAAAGTCATTTCTGTGCCTGAAATTGGTCAAAATGTAAGATTTTGAGTAAGCAAAACTCTGTAAAAATGGCAATTTTGGTCACTGTGAGGGTTTAAAAAGTGGTTATTCAACATGAGGCCCGATCCAAATGACATTTTGAATCATTTTTGGTAGAGTCCAAAAAATCAATTTTCTGATGAAAAACGATGACCCCGGACCAGTCGAACGTTGAAAAAATGGTCAATATTGATGAAATTTTAACATTTAATCTTTTGACTTTAAATGACGGTTGGATGTGAATTATTACTTTTTCAACTAAAATAAGTGTGTTTAAAGTCATTTCTGTGCCTGAAATTGGTCAAAATTGAAGATTTTGAGTAAGCAAAACTCTGTAAAAATGGCAATTTTGGTCACTGTGAGGGTTTAAAAAGTGGTTATTCAACATGAGGCCCGATCCAAATGACATTTTGAATCATTTTTGGTAGAGTCCAGAAAAATCAATTTTCTGATGAAAAACGATGACCCCGGACCAGTCGAACGTTGAAAAAATGGTCAATATTGATGAAATTTTAACATTTAATCTTTTGACTTTAAATGACGGTTGGATGTGAATTATTACTTTTTCAACTAAAATAAGTGTGTTTAAAGTCATTTCTGTGCCTGAAATTGGTCAAAATGTAAGATTTTGAGTAAGCAAAACTCTGTAAAAATGGCAATTTTGGTCACTGTGAGGGTTTAAAAAGTGGTTATTGAACATGAGGCCCGATCCAAATGACATTTTGAATCATTTTTGGTAGAGTCCAAAAAATCAATTTTCTGATGAAAAACGATGACCCCGGACCAGTCGAACGTTGAAAAAATGGTCAATATTGATGAAATTTTTACATTTAATCTTTTGACTTTAAATGACAGTTGGATGTGAATTATTACTTTTTCAACTAAAATAAGTGTGTTTAAAGTCATTTCTGTGCCTGAAAGTGGTCAAAATTGAAGATTTTGAGTAAGCAAAACTCTGTAAAAATGGCAATTTTGGTCACTGTGAGGGTTTAAAAAGTGGTTATTCAACATGAGACCCGATCCAAAAGACATTTTGAATCTTTTTTGGTAGAGTCCAAAAAATCCATTTTCTGATGAAAAACGATGACCCCGGACCAGTCGAACGTTGAAAAAAATGGTCAATATAGATGAAATTTTAACATTTAATCTTTTGACTTTAAATGACGGTTGGATGTGAATTATTACTTTTTCAACTAAAATAAGTGTGTTTAAAGTCATTTCTGTGCCTGAAATTGGTCAAAATTGAAGATTTTGAGTAAGCAAAACTCTGTAAAAATGGCAATTTTGGTCACTGTGAGGGTTTAAAAAGTGGTTATTCAACATGAGGCCCGATCCAAATGACATTTTGAAACATTTTTGGTAGAGTCCAAAAAAATCAATTTTCTGATGAAAAACGATGACCCCGGACCAGTTGAACGTTGAAAAAATGGTCAATATTGATGAAATTTTAACATTTAATCTTTTGACTTTAAATGACGGTTGGATGTGAATTATTACTTTTTCAACTAAAATAAGTGTGTTTAAAGTCATTTCTGTGCCTGAAATTGGTCAAAATTGAAGATTTTGAGTAAGCAAAACTCTGTAAAAATGGCAATTTTGGTCACTGTGAGGGTTTAAAAAGTGGTTATTCAACATGAGGCCCGATCCAAATGACATTTTGAATCATTTTTGGTAGAGTCCAAAAAATCTATTTTCTGATGAAAAACGATGACCCCGGACCAGTCGAACGTTGAAAAAATGGTCAATATTGATGAAATTTTAACATTTAATCTTTTGACTTTAAATGACGGTTGGATGTGAATTATTACTTTTTCAACTAAAATAAGTGTGTTTAAAGTCATTTCTGTGCCTGAAATTGGTCAAAATGTAAGATTTTGAGTAAGCAAAACTCTGTAAAAATGGCAATTTTGGTCACTGTGAGGGTTTAAAAAGTGGTTATTGAACATGAGGCCCGATCCAAATGACATTTTGAATCATTTTTGGTAGAGTCCAAAAAATCAATTTTCTGATGAAAAACGATGACCCCGGACCAGTCGAACGTTGAAAAAATGGTCAATATTGATGAAATTTTTACATTTAATCTTTTGACTTTAAATGACAGTTGGATGTGAATTATTACTTTTTCAACTAAAATAAGTGTGTTTAAAGTCATTTCTGTGCCTGAAAGTGGTCAAAATTGAAGATTTTGAGTAAGCAAAACTCTGTAAAAATGGCAATTTTGGTCACTGTGAGGGTTTAAAAAGTGGTTATTCAACATGAGGCCCGATCCAAATGACATTTTGAATCATTTTTGGTAGAGTCCAAAAAATCAATTTTCTGATGAAAAACGATGACCCCGGACCAGTCGAACGTTGAAAAAATGGTCAATATTGATGAAATTTTAACATTTAATCTTTTGACTTTAAATGACGGTTGGATGTGAATTATTACTTTTTCAACTAAAATAAGTGTGTTTAAAGTCATTTCTGTGCCTGAAATTGGTCAAAATTGAAGATTCTGAGTAAGCAAAACTCTGTAAAAATGGCAATTTTGGTCACTGTGAGCGTTTAAAAAGTGGTTATTCAACATGAGGCCCGATCCAAATGACATTTTGAATCATTTTTGGTAGAGTCCAGAAAAATCAATTTTCTGATGAAAAACGATGACCCCGGACCAGTCGAACGTTGAAAAAATGGTCAATATTGATGAAATTTTAACATTTAATCTTTTGAATTTAAATGACGGTTGGATGTGAATTATTACTTTTTCAACTAAAATAAGTGTGTTTAAAGTCATTTCTGTGCCTGAAATTGGTCAAAATTGAAGATTCTGAGTAAGCAAAACTCTGTAAAAATGGCAATTTTGGTCACTGTGAGGGTTTAAAAAGTGGTTATTCAACATGAGGCCCGATCCAAATGACATTTTGAATCATTTTTGGTAGAGTCCAGAAAAATCAATTTTCTGATGAAAAACGATGACCCCGGACCAGTCGAACGTTGAAAAAATGGTCAATATTGATGAAATTTTAACATTTAATCTTTTGAATTTAAATGACGGTTGGATGTGAATTATTACTTTTTCAACTAAAATAAGTGTGTTTAAAGTCATTTCTGTGCCTGAAATTGGTCAAAATGTAAGATTTTGAGTAAGCAAAACTCTGTAAAAATGGCAATTTTGGTCACTGTGAGGGTTTAAAAAGTGGTTATTCAACATGAGGCCCAATCCAAATGACATTTTGAATCATTTTTGGTAGAGTCCAAAAAATCAATTTTCTGATGAAAAACGATGACCCCGGACCAGTCGAACGTTGAAAAAATGGTCAATATTGATGAAATTTTAACATTTAATCTTTTGAATTTAAATGACGGTTGGATGTGAATTATTACTTTTTCAACTAAAATAAGTGTGTTTAAAGTCATTTCTGTGCCTGAAATTGGTCAAAATTGAAGATTTTGAGTAAGCAAAACTCTGTAAAAATGGCAATTTTGGTCACTGTGAGGGTTTAAAAAGTGGTTATTCAACATGAGGCCCGATCCAAATGACATTTTGAATCATTTTTGGTAGAGTCCAAAAAATCAATTTTCTGATGAAAAACGATGACCCCGGACCAGTCGAACGTTGAAAAAATGGTCAATATTGATGAAATTTTAACATTTAATCTTTTGAATTTAAATGACGGTTGGATGTGAATTATTACTTTTTCAACTAAAATAAGTGTGTTTAAAGTCATTTCTGTGCCTGAAATTGGTCAAAATGTAAGATTTTGAGTAAGCAAAACTCTGTAAAAATGGCAATTTTGGTCACTGTGAGGGTTTAAAAAGTGGTTATTCAACATGAGGCCCAATCCAAATGACATTTTGAATCATTTTTGGTAGAGTCCAAAAAATCAATTTTCTGATGAAAAACGATGACCCCGGACCAGTTGAACGTTGAAAAAATGGTCAATATTGATGAAATTTTAACATTTAATCTTTTGACTTTAAATGACGGTTGGATGTGAATTATTACTTTTTCAACTAAAATAAGTGTGTTTAAAGTCATTTCTGTGCCTGAAATTGGTCAAAATGTAAGATTTTGAGTAAGATAAACTCTGTAAAAATGGCAATTTTGGTCACTGTGAGGGTTTAAAAAGTGGTTATTCAACATGAGGCCCAATCCAAATGACATTTTGAATCATTTTTGGTAGAGTCCAAAAAATCAATTTTCTGATGAAAAACGATGACCCCGGACCAGTCGAACGTTGAAAAAATGGTCAATATTGATGAAATTTTAACATTTAATCTTTTGACTTTAAATGACGGTTGGATGTGAATTATTACTTTTTCAACTAAAATAAGTGTGTTTAAAGTCATTTCTGTGCCTGAAATTGGTCAAAATTGAAGATTTTGAGTAAGCAAAACTCTGTAAAAATGGCAATTTTGGTCACTGTGAGGGTTTAAAAAGTGGTTATTCAACATGAGGCCCGATCCAAATGACATTTTGAATCATTTTTGGTAGAGTCCAAAAAATCAATTTTCTGATGAAAAACGATGACCCCGGACCAGTCGAACGTTGAAAAAATGGTCAATATTGATGAAATTTTAACATTTAATCTTTTGACTTTAAATAACGGTTGGATGTGAATTATTACTTTTTCAACTAAAATAAGTGTGTTTAAAGTCATTTCTGTGCCTGAAATTGGTCAAAATTGAAGATTCTGAGTAAGCAAAACTCTGTAAAAATGGCAATTTTGGTCACTGTGAGGGTTTAAAAAGTGGTTATTCAACATGAGGCCCGATCCAAATGACATTTTGAATCATTTTTGGTAGAGTCCAGAAAAATCAATTTTCTGATGAAAAACGATGACCCCGGACCAGTCGAACGTTGAAAAAATGGTCAATATTGATGAAATTTTAACATTTAATCTTTTGAATTTAAATGACGGTTGGATGTGAATTATTACTTTTTCAACTAAAATAAGTGTGTTTAAAGTCATTTCTGTGCCTGAAATTGGTCAAAATGTAAGATTTTGAGTAAGCAAAACTCTGTAAAAATGGCAATTTCGGTCACTGTGAGGGTTTAAAAAGTGGTTATTCAACATGAGGCCCAATCCAAATGACATTTTGAATCATTTTTGGTAGAGTCCAAAAAATCAATTTTCTGATGAAAAACGATGACCCCGGACCAGTCGAACGTTGAAAAAATGGTCAATATTGATGAAATTTTAACATTTAATCTTTTGACTTTAAATGACGGTTGGATGTGAATTATTACTTTTTCAACTAAAATAAGTGTGTTTAAAGTCATTTCTGTGCCTGAAATTGGTCAAAATTGAAGATTTTGAGTAAGCAAAACTCTGTAAAAATGGCAATTTTGGTCACTGTGAGGGTTTAAAAAGTGGTTATTCAACATGAGGCCCGATCCAAATGACATTTTGAATCATTTTTGGTAGAGTCCAAAAAATCAATTTTCTGATGAAAAACGATGACCCCGGACCAGTCGAACGTTGAAAAAATGGTCAATATTGATGAAATTTTAACATTTAATCTTTTGAATTTAAATGACGGTTGGATGTGAATTATTACTTTTTCAACTAAAATAAGTGTGTTTAAAGTCATTTCTGTGCCTGAAATTGGTCAAAATGTAAGATTTTGAGTAAGCAAAACTCTGTAAAAATGGCAATTTTGGTCACTGTGAGGGTTTAAAAAGTGGTTATTCTACATGAGGCCCAATCCAAATGACATTTTGAATCATTTTTGGTAGAGTCCAAAAAATCAATTTTCTGATGAAAAACGATGACCCCGGACCAGTTGAACGTTGAAAAAATGGTCAATATTGATGAAATTTTAACATTTAATCTTTTGACTTTAAATGACGGTTGGATGTGAATTATTACTTTTTCAACTAAAATAAGTGTGTTTAAAGTCATTTCTGTGCCTGAAATTGGTCAAAATTGAAGATTTTGAGTAAGCAAAACTCTGTAAAAATGGCAATTTTGGTCACTGTGAGGGTTTAAAAAGTGGTTATTGAACATGAGGCCCGATCCAAATGACATTTTGAATCATTTTTGGTAGAGTCCAAAAAATCAATTTTCTGATGAAAAACGATGACCCCGGACCAGTCGAACGTTGAAAAAATGGTCAATATTGATGAAATTTTTACATTTAATCTTTTGACTTTAAATGACAGTTGGATGTGAATTATTACTTTTTCAACTAAAATAAGTGTGTTTAAAGTCATTTCTGTGCCTGAAATTGGTCAAAATTGAAGATTTTGAGTAAGCAAAACTCTGTAAAAATGGCAATTTTGGTCACTGTGAGGGTTTAAAAAGTGGTTATTCAACATGAGGCCCGATCCAAATGACATTTTGAAACATTTTTGGTAGAGTCCAAAAAAATCAATTTTCTGATGAAAAACGATGACCCCGGACCAGTTGAACGTTGAAAAAATGGTCAATATTGATGAAATTTTAACATTTAATCTTTTGACTTTAAATGACGGTTGGATGTGAATTATTACTTTTTCAACTAAAATAAGTGTGTTTAAAGTCATTTCTGTGCCTGAAATTGGTCAAAATTTAAGATTTTGAGTAAGCAAAACTCTGTAAAAATGGCAATTTTGGTCACTGTGAGGGTTTAAAAAGTGGTTATTCAACATGAGGCCCGATCCAAATGACATTTTGAATCATTTTTGGTAGAGTCCAAAAAATCAATTTTCTGATGAAAAACGATGACCCCGGACCAGTCGAACGTTGAAAAAATGGTCAATATTGATGAAATTTTAACATTTAATCTTTTGACTTTAAATGACGGTTGGATGTGAATTATTACTTTTTCAACTAAAATAAGTGTGTTTAAAGTCATTTCTGTGCCTGAAATTGGTCAAAATTTAAGATTTTGAGTAAGCAAAACTCTGTAAAAATGGCAATTTTGGTCACTGTGAGGGTTTAAAAAGTGGTTATTCAACATGAGGCCCGATCCAAATGACATTTTGAATCATTTTTGGTAGAGTCCAAAAAATCAATTTTCTGATGAAAAACGATGACCCCGGATCAGTCGAACGTTGAAAAAATGGTCAATATTGATGAAATTTTAACATTTAATCTTTTGACTTTAAATAACGGTTGGATGTGAATTATTACTTTTTCAACTAAAATAAGTGTGTTTAAAGTCATTTCTGTGCCTGAAATTGGTCAAAATTGAAGATTCTGAGTAAGCAAAACTCTGTAAAAATGGCAATTTTGGTCACTGTGAGGGTTTAAAAAGTGGTTATTCAACATGAGGCCCGATCCAAATGACATTTTGAATCATTTTTGGTAGAGTCCAGAAAAATCAATTTTCTGATGAAAAACGATGACCCCGGACCAGTCGAACGTTGAAAAAATGGTCAATATTGATGAAATTTTAACATTTAATCTTTTGAATTTAAATGACGGTTGGATGTGAATTATTACTTTTTCAACTAAAATAAGTGTGTTTAAAGTCATTTCTGTGCCTGAAATTGGTCAAAATTGAAGATTCTGAGTAAGCAAAACTCTGTAAAAATGGCAATTTTGGTCACTGTGAGGGTTTAAAAAGTGGTTATTCAACATGAGGCCCGATCCAAATGACATTTTGAATCATTTTTGGTAGAGTCCAGAAAAATCAATTTTCTGATGAAAAACGATGACCCCGGACCAGTCGAACGTTGAAAAAATGGTCAATATTGATGAAATTTTAACATTTAATCTTTTGAATTTAAATGACGGTTGGATGTGAATTATTACTTTTTCAACTAAAATAAGTGTGTTTAAAGTCATTTCTGTGCCTGAAATTGGTCAAAATGTAAGATTTTGAGTAAGCAAAACTCTGTAAAAATGGCAATTTTGGTCACTGTGAGGGTTTAAAAAGTGGTTATTCAACATGAGGCCCAATCCAAATGACATTTTGAATCATTTTTGGTAGAGTCCAAAAAATCAATTTTCTGATGAAAAACGATGACCCCGGACCAGTCGAACGTTGAAAAAATGGTCAATATTGATGAAATTTTAACATTTAATCTTTTGAATTTAAATGACGGTTGGATGTGAATTATTACTTTTTCAACTAAAATAAGTGTGTTTAAAGTCATTTCTGTGCCTGAAATTGGTCAAAATTGAAGATTTTGAGTAAGCAAAACTCTGTAAAAATGGCAATTTTGGTCACTGTGAGGGTTTAAAAAGTGGTTATTCAACATGAGGCCCGATCCAAATGACATTTTGAATCATTTTTGGTAGAGTCCAAAAAATCAATTTTCTGATGAAAAACGATGACCCCGGACCAGTCGAACGTTGAAAAAATGGTCAATATTGATGAAATTTTAACATTTAATCTTTTGAATTTAAATGACGGTTGGATGTGAATTATTACTTTTTCAACTAAAATAAGTGTGTTTAAAGTCATTTCTGTGCCTGAAATTGGTCAAAATGTAAGATTTTGAGTAAGCAAAACTCTGTAAAAATGGCAATTTTGGTCACTGTGAGGGTTTAAAAAGTGGTTATTCAACATGAGGCCCAATCCAAATGACATTTTGAATCATTTTTGGTAGAGTCCAAAAAATCAATTTTCTGATGAAAAACGATGACCCCGGACCAGTTGAACGTTGAAAAAATGGTCAATATTGATGAAATTTTAACATTTAATCTTTTGACTTTAAATGACGGTTGGATGTGAATTATTACTTTTTCAACTAAAATAAGTGTGTTTAAAGTCATTTCTGTGCCTGAAATTGGTCAAAATTGAAGATTTTGAGTAAGCAAAACTCTGTAAAAATGGCAATTTTGGTCACTGTGAGGGTTTAAAAAGTGGTTATTCAACATGAGGCCCGATCCAAATGACATTTTGAATCATTTTTGGTAGAGTCCAAAAAATCAATTTTCTGATGAAAAACGATGACCCCGGACCAGTCGAACGTTGAAAAAATGGTCAATATTGATGAAATTTTAACATTTAATCTTTTGACTTTAAATGACGGTTGGATGTGAATTATTACTTTTTCAACTAAAATAAGTGTGTTTAAAGTCATTTCTGTGCCTGAAATTGGTCAAAATGTAAGATTTTGAGTAAGCAAAACTCTGTAAAAATGGCAATTTTGGTCACTGTGAGGGTTTAAAAAGTGGTTATTGAACATGAGGCCCGATCCAAATGACATTTTGAATCATTTTTGGTAGAGTCCAAAAAATCAATTTTCTGATGAAAAACGATGACCCCGGACCAGTCGAACGTTGAAAAAATGGTCAATATTGATGAAATTTTTACATTTAATCTTTTGACTTTAAATGACAGTTGGATGTGAATTATTACTTTTTCAACTAAAATAAGTGTGTTTAAAGTCATTTCTGTGCCTGAAAGTGGTCAAAATTGAAGATTTTGAGTAAGCAAAACTCTGTAAAAATGGCAATTTTGGTCACTGTGAGGGTTTAAAAAGTGGTTATTCAACATGAGACCCGATCCAAAAGACATTTTGAATCTTTTTTGGTAGAGTCCAAAAAATCCATTTTCTGATGAAAAACGATGACCCCGGACCAGTCGAACGTTGAAAAAAATGGTCAATATAGATGAAATTTTAACATTTAATCTTTTGACTTTAAATGACGGTTGGATGTGAATTATTACTTTTTCAACTAAAATAAGTGTGTTTAAAGTCATTTCTGTGCCTGAAATTGGTCAAAATTGAAGATTTTGAGTAAGCAAAACTCTGTAAAAATGGCAATTTTGGTCACTGTGAGGGTTTAAAAAGTGGTTATTCAACATGAGGCCCGATCCAAATGACATTTTGAATCATTTTTGGTAGAGTCCAAAAAATCAATTTTCTGATGAAAAACGATGACCCCGGACCAGTCGAACGTTGAAAAAATGGTCAATATTGATGAAATTTTAACATTTAATCTTTTGACTTTAAATGACGGTTGGATGTGAATTATTACTTTTTCAACTAAAATAAGTGTGTTTAAAGTCATTTCTGTGCCTGAAATTGGTCAAAATTTAAGATTTTGAGTAAGCAAAACTCTGTAAAAATGGCAATTTTGGTCACTGTGAGGGTTTAAAAAGTGGTTATTCAACATGAGGCCCGATCCAAATGACATTTTGAATCATTTTTGGTAGAGTCCAAAAAATCAATTTTCTGATGAAAAACGATGACCCCGGACCAGTCGAACGTTGAAAAAATGGTCAATATTGATGAAATTTTAACATTTAATCTTTTGACTTTAAATAACGGTTGGATGTGAATTATTACTTTTTCAACTAAAATAAGTGTGTTTAAAGTCATTTCTGTGCCTGAAATTGGTCAAAATTGAAGATTCTGAGTAAGCAAAACTCTGTAAAAATGGCAATTTTGGTCACTGTGAGGGTTTAAAAAGTGGTTATTCAACATGAGGCCCGATCCAAATGACATTTTGAATCATTTTTGGTAGAGTCCAGAAAAATCAATTTTCTGATGAAAAACGATGACCCCGGACCAGTCGAACGTTGAAAAAATGGTCAATATTGATGAAATTTTAACATTTAATCTTTTGAATTTAAATGACGGTTGGATGTGAATTATTACTTTTTCAACTAAAATAAGTGTGTTTAAAGTCATTTCTGTGCCTGAAATTGGTCAAAATGTAAGATTTTGAGTAAGCAAAACTCTGTAAAAATGGCAATTTTGGTCACTGTGAGGGTTTAAAAAGTGGTTATTCAACATGAGGCCCAATCCAAATGACATTTTGAATCATTTTTGGTAGAGTCCAAAAAATCAATTTTCTGATGAAAAACGATGACCCCGGACCAGTCGAACGTTGAAAAAATGGTCAATATTGATGAAATTTTAACATTTAATCTTTTGACTTTAAATGACGGTTGGATGTGAATTATTACTTTTTCAACTAAAATAAGTGTGTTTAAAGTCATTTCTGTGCCTGAAATTGGTCAAAATTGAAGATTTTGAGTAAGCAAAACTCTGTAAAAATGGCAATTTTGGTCACTGTGAGGGTTTAAAAAGTGGTTATTCAACATGAGGCCCGATCCAAATGACATTTTGAATCATTTTTGGTAGAGTCCAAAAAATCAATTTTCTGATGAAAAACGATGACCCCGGACCAGTCGAACGTTGAAAAAATGGTCAATATTGATGAAATTTTAACATTTAATCTTTTGACTTTAAATGACGGTTGGATGTGAATTATTACTTTTTCAACTAAAATAAGTGTGTTTAAAGTCATTTCTGTGCCTGAAATTGGTCAAAATGTAAGATTTTGAGTAAGCAAAACTCTGTAAAAATGGCAATTTTGGTCACTGTGAGGGTTTAAAAAGTGGTTATTGAACATGAGGCCCGATCCAAATGACATTTTGAATCATTTTTGGTAGAGTCCAAAAAATCAATTTTCTGATGAAAAACGATGACCCCGGACCAGTCGAACGTTGAAAAAATGGTCAATATTGATGAAATTTTTACATTTAATCTTTTGACTTTAAATGACAGTTGGATGTGAATTATTACTTTTTCAACTAAAATAAGTGTGTTTAAAGTCATTTCTGTGCCTGAAAGTGGTCAAAATTGAAGATTTTGAGTAAGCAAAACTCTGTAAAAATTGCAATTTTGGTCACTGTGAGGGTTTAAAAAGTGGTTATTCAACATGAGACCCGATCCAAAAGACATTTTGAATCTTTTTTGGTAGAGTCCAAAAAATCAATTTTCTGATGAAAAACGATGACCCCGGACCAGTCGAACGTTGAAAAAATGGTCAATATTGATGAAATTTTAACATTTAATCTTTTGACTTTAAATGACGGTTGGATGTGAATTATTACTTTTTCAACTAAAATAAGTGTGTTTAAAGTCATTTCTGTGCCTGAAATTGGTCAAAATTGAAGATTTTGAGTAAGCAAAACTCTGTAAAAATGGCAATTTTGGTCACTGTGAGGGTTTAAAAAGTGGTTATTCAACATGAGGCCCGATCCAAATGACATTTTGAAACATTTTTGGTAGAGTCCAAAAAAATCAATTTTCTGATGAAAAACGATGACCCCGGACAGTCGAACGTTGAAAAAATGGTCAATATTGATGAAATTTTAATATTTAATCTTTTGACTTTAAATGACGGTTGGATGTGAATTATTACTTTTTCAACTAAAATAAGTGTGTTTAAAGTCATTTCTGTGCCTGAAATTGGTCAAAATTGAAGATTCTGAGTAAGCAAAACTCTGTAAAAATGGCAATTTTGGTCACTGTGAGGGTTTAAAAAGTGGTTATTCAACATGAGGCCCGATCCAAATGACATTTTGAATCATTTTTGGTAGAGTCCAGAAAAATCAATTTTCTGATGAAAAACGATGACCCCGGACCAGTCGAACGTTGAAAAAATGGTCAATATTGATGACATTTTAACATTTAATCTTTTGAATTTAAATGACGGTTGGATGTGAATTATTACTTTTTCAACTAAAATAAGTGTGTTTAAAGTCATTTCTGTGCCTGAAATTGGTCAAAATGTAAGATTTTGAGTAAGCAAAACTCTGTAAAAATGGCAATTTTGGTCACTGTGAGGGTTTAAAAAGTGGTTATTCAACATGAGGCCCAATCCAAATGACATTTTGAATCATTTTTGGTAGAGTCCAAAAAATCAATTTTCTGATGAAAAACGATGACCCCGGACCAGTCGAACGTTGAAAAAATGGTCAATATTGATGAAATTTTAACATTTAATCTTTTGACTTTAAATGACGGTTGGATGTGAATTATTACTTTTTCAACTAAAATAAGTGTGTTTAAAGTCATTTCTGTGCCTGAAATTGGTCAAAATTGAAGATTTTGAGTAAGCAAAACTCTGTAAAAATGGCAATTTTGGTCACTGTGAGGGTTTAAAAAGTGGTTATTCAACATGAGGCCCGATCCAAATGACATTTTGAATCATTTTTGGTAGAGTCCAAAAAATCAATTTTCTGATGAAAAACGATGACCCCGGACCAGTCGAACGTTGAAAAAATGGTCAATATTGATGAAATTTTAACATTTAATCTTTTGACTTTAAATGACGGTTGGATGTGAATTATTACTTTTTCAACTAAAATAAGTGTGTTTAAAGTCATTTCTGTGCCTGAAATTGGTCAAAATGTAAGATTTTGAGTAAGCAAAACTCTGTAAAAATGGCAATTTTGGTCACTGTGAGGGTTTAAAAAGTGGTTATTGAACATGAGGCCCGATCCAAATGACATTTTGAATCATTTTTGGTAGAGTCCAAAAAATCAATTTTCTGATGAAAAACGATGACCCCGGACCAGTCGAACGTTGAAAAAATGGTCAATATTGATGAAATGTTTACATTTAATCTTTTGACTTTAAATGACAGTTGGATGTGAATTATTACTTTTTCAACTAAAATAAGTGTGTTTAAAGTCATTTCTGTGCCTGAAAGTGGTCAAAATTGAAGATTTTGAGTAAGCAAAACTCTGTAAAAATGGCAATTTTGGTCACTGTGAGGGTTTAAAAAGTGGTTATTCAACATGAGACCCGATCCAAAAGACATTTTGAATCTTTTTTGGTAGAGTCCAAAAAATCCATTTTCTGATGAAAAACGATGACCCCGGACCAGTCGACCGTTGAAAAAAATGGTCAATATAGATGAAATTTTAACATTTAATCTTTTGACTTTAAATGACGGTTGGATGTGAATTATTACTTTTTCAACTAAAATAAGTGTGTTTAAAGTCATTTCTGTGCCTGAAATTGGTCAAAATTGAAGATTTTGAGTAAGCAAAACTCTGTAAAAATGGCAATTTTGGTCACTGTGAGGGTTTAAAAAGTGGTTATTCAACATGAGGCCCAATCCAAATGACATTTTGAATCATTTTTGGTAGAGTCCAAAAAATCAATTTTCTGATGAAAAACGATGACCCCGGACCAGTCGAACGTTGAAAAAATGGTCAATATTGATGAAATTTTAACATTTAATCTTTTGACTTTAAATGACGGTTGGATGTGAATTATTACTTTTTCAACTAAAATAAGTGTGTTTAAAGTCATTTCTGTGCCTGAAATTGGTCAAAATTGAAGATTTTGAGTAAGCAAAACTCTGTAAAAATGGCAATTTTGGTCACTGTGAGGGTTTAAAAAGTGGTTATTCAACATGAGGCCCGATCCAAATGACATTTTGAATCATTTTTGGTAGAGTCAAAAAAATCAATTTTCTGATGAAAAACGATGACCCCGGACCAGTCGAACGTTGAAAAAATGGTCAATATTGATGAAATTTTAACATTTAATCTTTTGAATTTAAATGACGGTTGGATGTGAATTATTACTTTTTCAACTAAAATAAGTGTGTTTAAAGTCATTTCTGTGCCTGAAATTGGTCAAAATGTAAGATTTTGAGTAAGCAAAACTCTGTAAAAATGGCAATTTTGGTCACTGTGAGGGTTTAAAAAGTGGTTATTCAACATGAGGCCCAATCCAAATGACATTTTGAATCATTTTTGGTAGAGTCCAAAAAATCAATTTTCTGATGAAAAACGATGACCCCGGACCAGTTGAACGTTGAAAAAATGGTCAATATTGATGAAATTTTAACATTTAATCTTTTGACTTTAAATGACGGTTGGATGTGAATTATTACTTTTTCAACTAAAATAAGTGTGTTTAAAGTCATTTCTGTGCCTGAAATTGGTCAAAATTGAAGATTTTGAGTAAGCAAAACTCTGTAAAAATGGCAATTTTGGTCACTGTGAGGGTTTAAAAAGTGGTTATTCAACATGAGGCCCGATCCAAATGACATTTTGAATCATTTTTGGTAGAGTCCAAAAAATCAATTTTCTGATGAAAAACGATGACCCCGGACCAGTCGAACGTTGAAAAAATGGTCAATATTGATGAAATTTTAACATTTAATCTTTTGACTTTAAATGACGGTTGGATGTGAATTATTACTTTTTCAACTAAAATAAGTGTGTTTAAAGTCATTTCTGTGCCTGAAATTGGTCAAAATGTAAGATTTTGAGTAAGCAAAACTCTGTAAAAATGGCAATTTTGGTCACTGTGAGGGTTTAAAAAGTGGTTATTGAACATGAGGCCCGATCCAAATGACATTTTGAATCATTTTTGGTAGAGTCCAAAAAATCAATTTTCTGATGAAAAACGATGACCCCGGACCAGTCGAACGTTGAAAAAATGGTCAATATTGATGAAATTTTTACATTTAATCTTTTGACTTTAAATGACAGTTGGATGTGAATTATTACTTTTTCAACTAAAATAAGTGTGTTTAAAGTCATTTCTGTGCCTGAAAGTGGTCAAAATTGAAGATTTTGAGTAAGCAAAACTCAGTAAAAATGGCAATTTTGGTCACTGTGAGGGTTTAAAAAGTGGTTATTCAACATGAGACCCGATCCAAAAGACATTTTGAATCTTTTTTGGTAGAGTCCAAAAAATCCATTTTCTGATGAAAAACGATGACCCCGGACCAGTCGAACGTTGAAAAAAATGGTCAATATAGATGAAATTTTAACATTTAATCTTTTGACTTTAAATGACGGTTGGATGTGAATTATTACTTTTTCAACTAAAATAAGTGTGTTTAAAGTCATTTCTGTGCCTGAAATTGGTCAAAATTGAAGATTCTGAGTAAGCAAAACTCTGTAAAAATGGCAATTTTGGTCACTGTGAGGGTTTAAAAAGTGGTTATTCAACATGAGGCCCGATCCAAATGACATTTTGAATCATTTTTGGTAGAGTCCAAAAAATCAATTTTCTGATGAAAAACGATGACCCCGGACCAGTTGAACGTTGAAAAAATGGTCAATATTGATGAAATTTTAACATTTAATCTTTTGACTTTAAATGACGGTTGGATGTGAATTATTACTTTTTCAACTAAAATAAGTGTGTTTAAAGTCATTTCTGTGCCTGAAATTGGTCAAAATTTAAGATTTTGAGTAAGCAAAACTCTGTAAAAATGGCAATTTTGGTCACTGTGAGGGTTTAAAAAGTGGTTATTCAACATGAGGCCCGATCCAAATGACATTTTGAATCATTTTTGGTAGAGTCCAGAAAAATCAATTTTCTGATGAAAAACGATGACCCCGGACCAGTCGAACGTTGAAAAAATGGTCAATATTGATGAAATTTTAACATTTAATCTTTTGAATTTAAATGACGGTTGGATGTGAATTATTACTTTTTCAACTAAAATAAGTGTGTTTAAAGTCATTTCTGTGCCTGAAATTGGTCAAAATGTAAGATTTTGAGTAAGCAAAACTCTGTAAAAATGGCAATTTTGGTCACTGTGAGGGTTTAAAAAGTGGTTATTCAACATGAGGCCCAATCCAAATGACATTTTGAATCATTTTTGGTAGAGTCCAAAAAATCAATTTTCTGATGAAAAACGATGACCCCGGACCAGTCGAACGTTGAAAAAATGGTCAATATTGATGAAATTTTAACATTTAATCTTTTTACTTTAAATGACGGTTGGATGTGAATTATTACTTTTTCAACTAAAATAAGTGTGTTTAAAGTCATTTCTGTGCCTGAAATTGGTCAAAATTGAAGATTTTGAGTAAGCAAAACTCTGTAAAAATGGCAATTTTGGTCACTGTGAGGGTTTAAAAAGTGGTTATTCAACATGAGGCCCGATCCAAATGACATTTTAAATCATTTTTGGTAGAGTCCAAAAAATCAATTTTCTGATGAAAAACGATGACCCCGGACCAGTCGAACGTTGAAAAAATGGTCAATATTGATGAAATTTTAACATTTAATCTTTTGACTTTAAATGACGGTTGGATGTGAATTATTACTTTTTCAACTAAAATAAGTGTGTTTAAAGTCATTTCTGTGCCTGAAATTGGTCAAAATGTAAGATTTTGAGTAAGCAAAACTCTGTAAAAATGGCAATTTTGGTCACTGTGAGGGTTTAAAAAGTGGTTATTGAACATGAGGCCCGATCCAAATGACATTTTGAATCATTTTTGGTAGAGTCCAAAAAATCAATTTTCTGATGAAAAACGATGACCCCGGACCAGTCGAACGTTGAAAAAATGGTCAATATTGATGAAATTTTTACATTTAATCTTTTGACTTTAAATGACAGTTGGATGTGAATTATTACTTTTTCAACTAAAATAAGTGTGTTTAAAGTCATTTCTGTGCCTGAAAGTGGTCAAAATTGAAGATTTTGAGTAAGCAAAACTCTGTAAAAATGGCAATTTTGGTCACTGTGAGGGTTTAAAAAGTGGTTATTCAACATGAGACCCGATCCAAAAGACATTTTGAATCTTTTTTGGTAGAGTCCAAAAAATCAATTTTCTGATGAAAAACGATGACCCCGGACCAGTCGAACGTTGAAAAAATGGTCAATATTGATGAAATTTTAACATTTAATCTTTTGACTTTAAATGACGGTTGGATGTGAATTATTACTTTTTCAACTAAAATAAGTGTGTTTAAAGTCATTTCTGTGCCTGAAATTGGTCAAAATTGAAGATTTTGAGTAAGCAAAACTCTGTAAAAATGGCAATTTTGGTCACTGTGAGGGTTTAAAAAGTGGTTATTCAACATGAGGCCCGATCCAAATGACATTTTGAAACATTTTTGGTAGAGTCCAAAAAAATCTATTTTCTGATGAAAAACGATGACCCCGGACCAGTCGAACGTTGAAAAAATGGTCAATATTGATGAAATTTTAACATTTAATCTTTTGACTTTAAATGACGGTTGGATGTGAATTATTACTTTTTCAACTAAAATAAGTGTGTTTAAAGTCATTTCTGTGCCTGAAATTGGTCAAAATTGAAGATTCTGAGTAAGCAAAACTCTGTAAAAATGGCAATTTTGGTCACTGTGAGGGTTTAAAAAGTGGTTATTCAACATGAGGCCCGATCCAAATGACATTTTGAATCATTTTTGGTAGAGTCCAGAAAAATCAATTTTCTGATGAAAAACGATGACCCCGGACCAGTCGAACGTTGAAAAAATGGTCAATATTGATGAAATTTTAACATTTAATCTTTTGAATTTAAATGACGGTTGGATGTGAATTATTACTTTTTCAACTAAAATAAGTGTGTTTAAAGTCATTTCTGTGCCTGAAATTGGTCAAAATGTAAGATTTTGAGTAAGCAAAACTCTGTAAAAATGGCAATTTTGGTCACTGTGAGGGTTTAAAAAGTGGTTATTCAACATGAGGCCCAATCCAAATGACATTTTGAATCATTTTTGGTAGAGTCCAAAAAATCAATTTTCTGATGAAAAACGATGACCCCGGACCAGTCGAACGTTGAAAAAATGGTCAATATTGATGAAATTTTAACATTTAATCTTTTGACTTTAAATGACGGTTGGATGTGAATTATTACTTTTTCAACTAAAATAAGTGTGTTTAAAGTCATTTCTGTGCCTGAAATTGGTCAAAATTGAAGATTTTGAGTAAGCAAAACTCTGTAAAAATGGCAATTTTGGTCACTGTGAGGGTTTAAAAAGTGGTTATTCAACATGAGGCCCGATCCAAATGACATTTTGAATCATTTTTGGTAGAGTCCAAAAAATCAATTTTCTGATGAAAAACGATGACCCCGGACCAGTCGAACGTTGAAAAAATGGTCAATATTGATGAAATTTTAACATTTAATCTTTTGAATTTAAATGACGGTTGGATGTGAATTATTACTTTTTCAACTAAAATAAGTGTGTTTAAAGTCATTTCTGTGCCTGAAATTGGTCAAAATATAAGATTTTGAGTAAGCAAAACTCTGTAAAAATGGCAATTTTGGTCACTGTGAGGGTTTAAAAAGTGGTTATTCAACATGAGGCCCAATCCAAATGACATTTTGAATCATTTTTGGTAGAGTCCAAAAAATCAATTTTCTGATGAAAAACGATGACCCCGGACCAGTTGAACGTTGAAAAAATGGTCAATATTGATGAAATTTTAACATTTAATCTTTTGACTTTAAATGACGGTTGGATGTGAATTATTACTTTTTCAACTAAAATAAGTGTGTTTAAAGTCATTTCTGTGCCTGAAATTGGTCAAAATTGAAGATTTTGAGTAAGCAAAACTCTGTAAAAATGGCAATTTTGGTCACTGTGAGGGTTTAAAAAGTGGTTATTCAACATGAGGCCCGATCCAAATGACATTTTGAATCATTTTTGGTAGAGTCCAAAAAATCAATTTTCTGATGAAAAACGATGACCCCGGACCAGTCGAACGTTGAAAAAATGGTCAATATTGATGAAATTTTAACATTTAATCTTTTGACTTTAAATGACGGTTGGATGTGAATTATTACTTTTTCAACTAAAATAAGTGTGTTTAAAGTCATTTCTGTGCCTGAAATTGGTCAAAATTTAAGATTTTGAGTAAGCAAAACTCTGTAAAAATGGCAATTTTGGTCACTGTGAGGGTTTAAAAAGTGGTTATTCAACATGAGGCCCGATCCAAATGACATTTTGAATCATTTTTGGTAGAGTCCAAAAAATCAATTTTCTGATGAAAAACGATGACCCCGGACCAGTCGAACGTTGAAAAAATGGTCAATATTGATGAAATTTTTACATTTAATCTTTTGACTTTAAATGACAGTTGGATGTGAATTATTACTTTTTCAACTAAAATAAGTGTGTTTAAAGTCATTTCTGTGCCTGAAAGTGGTCAAAATTGAAGATTTTGAGTAAGCAAAACTCTGTAAAAATGGCAATTTTGGTCACTGTGAGGGTTTAAAAAGTGGTTATTCAACATGAGACCCGATCCAAAAGACATTTTGAATCTTTTTTGGTAGAGTCCAAAAAATCCATTTTCTGATGAAAAACGATGACCCCGGTCAAGTCGAACGTTGAAAAAATGGTCAATATTGATGAAATTTTAACATTTAATCTTTTGAATTTAAATGACGGTTGGATGTGAATTATTACTTTTTCAACTAAAATAAGTGTGTTTAAAGTCATTTCTGTGCCTGAAATTGGTCAAAATGTAAGATTTTGAGTAAGCAAAACTCTGTAAAAATGGCAATTTTGGTCACTGTGAGGGTTTAAAAAGTGGTTATTCAACATGAGGCCCAATCCAAATGACATTTTGAATCATTTTTGGTAGAGTCCAAAAAATCAATTTTCTGATGAAAAACGATGACCCCGGACCAGTCGAACGTTGAAAAAATGGTCAATATTGATGAAATTTTAACATTTAATCTTTTGACTTTAAATGACGGTTGGATGTGAATTATTACTTTTTCAACTAAAATAAGTGTGTTTAAAGTCATTTCTGTGCCTGAAATTGGTCAAAATTGAAGATTTTGAGTAAGCAAAACTCTGTAAAAATGGCAATTTTGGTCACTGTGAGGGTTTAAAAAGTGGTTATTCAACATGAGGCCCGATCCAAATGACATTTTGAATCATTTTTGGTAGAGTCCAAAAAATCAATTTTCTGATGAAAAACGATGACCCCGGACCAGTCGAACGTTGAAAAAATGGTCAATATTGATGAAATTTTAACATTTAATCTTTTGACTTTAAATGACGGTTGGATGTGAATTATTACTTTTTCAACTAAAATAAGTGTGTTTAAAGTCATTTCTGTGCCTGAAATTGGTCAAAATGTAAGATTTTGAGTAAGCAAAACTCTGTAAAAATGGCAATTTTGGTCACTGTGAGGGTTTAAAAAGTGGTTATTGAACATGAGGCCCGATCCAAATGACATTTTGAATCATTTTTGGTAGAGTCCAAAAAATCAATTTTCTGATGAAAAACGATGACCCCGGACCAGTCGAACGTTGAAAAAATGGTCAATATTGATGAAATTTTTACATTTAATCTTTTGACTTTAAATGACAGTTGGATGTGAATTATTACTTTTTCAACTAAAATAAGTGTGTTTAAAGTCATTTCTGTGCCTGAAAGTGGTCAAAATTGAAGATTTTGAGTAAGCAAAACTCTGTAAAAATGGCAATTTTGGTCACTGTGAGGGTTTAAAAAGTGGTTATTCAACATGAGACCCGATCCAAAAGACATTTTGAATCTTTTTTGGTAGAGTCCAAAAAATCCATTTTCTGATGAAAAACGATGACCCCGGACCAGTCGAACGTTGAAAAAAATGGTCAATATAGATGAAATTTTAACATTTAATCTTTTGACTTTAAATGACGGTTGGATGTGAATTATTACTTTTTCAACTAAAATAAGTGTGTTTAAAGTCATTTCTGTGCCTGAAATTGGTCAAAATTGAAGATTTTGAGTAAGCAAAACTCTGTAAAAATGGCAATTTTGGTCACTGTGAGGGTTTAAAAAGTGGTTATTCAACATGAGGCCCGATCCAAATGACATTTTGAAACATTTTTGGTAGAGTCCAAAAAAATCTATTTTCTGATGAAAAACGATGACCCCGGACCAGTCGAACGTTGAAAAAATGGTCAATATTGATGAAATTTTAACATTTAATCTTTTGACTTTAAATGACGGTTGGATGTGAATTATTACTTTTTCAACTAAAATAAGTGTGTTTAAAGTCATTTCTGTGCCTGAAATTGGTCAAAATTGAAGATTCTGAGTAAGCAAAACTCTGTAAAAATGGCAATTTTGGTCACTGTGAGGGTTTAAAAAGTGGTTATTCAACATGAGGCCCGATCCAAATGACATTTTGAATCATTTTTGGTAGAGTCCAGAAAAATCAATTTTCTGATGAAAAACGATGACCCCGGACCAGTCGAACGTTGAAAAAATGGTCAATATTGATGAAATTTTAACATTTAATCTTTTGAATTTAAATGACGGTTGGATGTGAATTATTACTTTTTCAACTAAAATAAGTGTGTTTAAAGTCATTTCTGTGCCTGAAATTGGTCAAAATGTAAGATTTTGAGTAAGCAAAACTCTGTAAAAATGGCAATTTTGGTCACTGTGAGGGTTTAAAAAGTGGTTATTCAACATGAGGCCCAATCCAAATGACATTTTGAATCATTTTTGGTAGAGTCCAAAAAATCAAGTTTCTGATGAAAAACGATGACCCCGGACCAGTCGAACGTTGAAAAAATGGTCAATATTGATGAAATTTTTACATTTAATCTTTTGACTTTAAATGACAGTTGGATGTGAATTATTACTTTTTCAACTAAAATAAGTGTGTTTAAAGTCATTTCTGTGCCTGAAAGTGGTCAAAATTGAAGATTTTGAGTAAGCAAAACTCTGTAAAAATGGCAATTTTGGTCACTGTGAGGGTTTAAAAAGTGGTTATTCAACATGAGACCCGATCCAAAAGACATTTTGAATCTTTTTTGGTAGAGTCCAAAAAATCAATTTTCTGATGAAAAACGATGACCCCGGACCAGTCGAACGTTGAAAAAATGGTCAATATTGATGAAATTTTAACATTTAATCTTTTGACTTTAAATGACGGTTGGATGTGAATTATTACTTTTTCAACTAAAATAAGTGTGTTTAAAGTCATTTCTGTGCCTGAAATTGGTCAAAATTGAAGATTTTGAGTAAGCAAAACTCTGTAAAAATGGCAATTTTGGTCACTGTGAGGGTTTAAAAAGTGGTTATTCAACATGAGGCCCGATCCAAATGACATTTTGAAACATTTTTGGTAGAGTCCAAAAAAATCTATTTTCTGATGAAAAACGATGACCCCGGACCAGTCGAACGTTGAAAAAATGGTCAATATTGATGAAATTTTAACATTTAATCTTTTGAATTTAAATGACGGTTGGATGTGAATTATTACTTTTTCAACTAAAATAAGTGTGTTTAAAGTCATTTCTGTGCCTGAAATTGGTCAAAATTGAAGATTCTGAGTAAGCAAAACTCTGTAAAAATGGCAATTTTGGTCACTGTGAGGGTTTAAAAAGTGGTTATTCAACATGAGGCCCGATCCAAATGACATTTTGAATCATTTTTGGTAGAGTCCAGAAAAATCAATTTTCTGATGAAAAACGATGACCCCGGACCAGTCGAACGTTGAAAAAATGGTCAATATTGATGAAATTTTAACATTTAATCTTTTGAATTTAAATGACGGTTGGATGTGAATTATTACTTTTTCAACTAAAATAAGTGTGTTTAAAGTCATTTCTGTGCCTGAAATTGGTCAAAATGTAAGATTTTGAGTAAGCAAAACTCTGTAAAAATGGCAATTTTGGTCACTGTGAGGGTTTAAAAAGTGGTTATTCAACATGAGGCCCAATCCAAATGACATTTTGAATCATTTTTGGTAGAGTCCAAAAAATCAATTTTCTGATGAAAAACGATGACCCCGGACCAGTCGAACGTTGAAAAAATGGTCAATATTGATGAAATTTTAACATTTAATCTTTTGACTTTAAATGACGGTTGGATGTGAATTATTACTTTTTCAACTAAAATAAGTGTGTTTAAAGTCATTTCTGTGCCTGAAATTGGTCAAAATTGAAGATTTTGAGTAAGCAAAACTCTGTAAAAATGGCAATTTTGGTCACTGTGAGGGTTTAAAAAGTGGTTATTCAACATGAGGCCCGATCCAAATGACATTTTGAATCATTTTTGGTAGAGTCCAAAAAATCAATTTTCTGATGAAAAACGATGACCCCGGACCAGTCGAACGTTGAAAAAATGGTCAATATTGATGAAATTTTAACATTTAATCTTTTGAATTTAAATGACGGTTGGATGTGAATTATTACTTTTTCAACTAAAATAAGTGTGTTTAAAGTCATTTCTGTGCCTGAAATTGGTCAAAATATAAGATTTTGAGTAAGCAAAACTCTGTAAAAATGGCAATTTTGGTCACTGTGAGGGTTTAAAAAGTGGTTATTCAACATGAGGCCCAATCCAAATGACATTTTGAATCATTTTTGGTAGAGTCCAAAAAATCAATTTTCTGATGAAAAACGATGACCCCGGACCAGTTGAACGTTGAAAAAATGGTCAATATTGATGAAATTTTAACATTTAATCTTTTGACTTTAAATGACGGTTGGATGTGAATTATTACTTTTTCAACTAAAATAAGTGTGTTTAAAGTCATTTCTGTGCCTGAAATTGGTCAAAATTGAAGATTTTGAGTAAGCAAAACTCTGTAAAAATGGCAATTTTGGTCACTGTGAGGGTTTAAAAAGTGGTTATTCAACATGAGGCCCGATCCAAATGACATTTTGAATCATTTTTGGTAGAGTCCAAAAAATCAATTTTCTGATGAAAAACGATGACCCCGGACCAGTCGAACGTTGAAAAAATGGTCAATATTGATGAAATTTTAACATTTAATCTTTTGACTTTAAATGACGGTTGGATGTGAATTATTACTTTTTCAACTAAAATAAGTGTGTTTAAAGTCATTTCTGTGCCTGAAATTGGTCAAAATTTAAGATTTTGAGTAAGCAAAACTCTGTAAAAATGGCAATTTTGGTCACTGTGAGGGTTTAAAAAGTGGTTATTCAACATGAGGCCCGATCCAAATGACATTTTGAATCATTTTTGGTAGAGTCCAAAAAATCAATTTTCTGATGAAAAACGATGACCCCGGACCAGTCGAACGTTGAAAAAATGGTCAATATTGATGAAATTTTTACATTTAATCTTTTGACTTTAAATGACAGTTGGATGTGAATTATTACTTTTTCAACTAAAATAAGTGTGTTTAAAGTCATTTCTGTGCCTGAAAGTGGTCAAAATTGAAGATTTTGAGTAAGCAAAACTCTGTAAAAATGGCAATTTTGGTCACTGTGAGGGTTTAAAAAGTGGTTATTCAACATGAGACCCGATCCAAAAGACATTTTGAATCTTTTTTGGTAGAGTCCAAAAAATCCATTTTCTGATGAAAAACGATGACCCCGGTCAAGTCGAACGTTGAAAAAATGGTCAATATTGATGAAATTTTAACATTTAATCTTTTGAATTTAAATGACGGTTGGATGTGAATTATTACTTTTTCAACTAAAATAAGTGTGTTTAAAGTCATTTCTGTGCCTGAAATTGGTCAAAATGTAAGATTTTGAGTAAGCAAAACTCTGTAAAAATGGCAATTTTGGTCACTGTGAGGGTTTAAAAAGTGGTTATTCAACATGAGGCCCAATCCAAATGACATTTTGAATCATTTTTGGTAGAGTCCAAAAAATCAATTTTCTGATGAAAAACGATGACCCCGGACCAGTCGAACGTTGAAAAAATGGTCAATATTGATGAAATTTTAACATTTAATCTTTTGACTTTAAATGACGGTTGGATGTGAATTATTACTTTTTCAACTAAAATAAGTGTGTTTAAAGTCATTTCTGTGCCTGAAATTGGTCAAAATTGAAGATTTTGAGTAAGCAAAACTCTGTAAAAATGGCAATTTTGGTCACTGTGAGGGTTTAAAAAGTGGTTATTCAACATGAGGCCCGATCCAAATGACATTTTGAATCATTTTTGGTAGAGTCCAAAAAATCAATTTTCTGATGAAAAACGATGACCCCGGACCAGTCGAACGTTGAAAAAATGGTCAATATTGATGAAATTTTAACATTTAATCTTTTGACTTTAAATGACGGTTGGATGTGAATTATTACTTTTTCAACTAAAATAAGTGTGTTTAAAGTCATTTCTGTGCCTGAAATTGGTCAAAATGTAAGATTTTGAGTAAGCAAAACTCTGTAAAAATGGCAATTTTGGTCACTGTGAGGGTTTAAAAAGTGGTTATTGAACATGAGGCCCGATCCAAATGACATTTTGAATCATTTTTGGTAGAGTCCAAAAAATCAATTTTCTGATGAAAAACGATGACCCCGGACCAGTCGAACGTTGAAAAAATGGTCAATATTGATGAAATTTTTACATTTAATCTTTTGACTTTAAATGACAGTTGGATGTGAATTATTACTTTTTCAACTAAAATAAGTGTGTTTAAAGTCATTTCTGTGCCTGAAAGTGGTCAAAATTGAAGATTTTGAGTAAGCAAAACTCTGTAAAAATGGCAATTTTGGTCACTGTGAGGGTTTAAAAAGTGGTTATTCAACATGAGACCCGATCCAAAAGACATTTTGAATCTTTTTTGGTAGAGTCCAAAAAATCCATTTTCTGATGAAAAACGATGACCCCGGACCAGTCGAACGTTGAAAAAAATGGTCAATATAGATGAAATTTTAACATTTAATCTTTTGACTTTAAATGACGGTTGGATGTGAATTATTACTTTTTCAACTAAAATAAGTGTGTTTAAAGTCATTTCTGTGCCTGAAATTGGTCAAAATTGAAGATTTTGAGTAAGCAAAACTCTGTAAAAATGGCAATTTTGGTCACTGTGAGGGTTTAAAAAGTGGTTATTCAACATGAGGCCCGATCCAAATGACATTTTGAATCATTTTTGGTAGAGTCCAAAAAATCAATTTTCTGATGAGAAACGATGACCCCGGACCAGTCGAACGTTGAAAAAATGGTCAATATTGATGAAATTTTAACATTTAATCTTTTGACTTTAAATAACGGTTGGATGTGAATTATTACTTTTTCAACTAAAATAAGTGTGTTTAAAGTCATTTCTGTGCCTGAAATTGGTCAAAATTGAAGATTCTGAGTAAGCAAAACTCTGTAAAAATGGCAATTTTGGTCACTGTGAGGGTTTAAAAAGTGGTTATTCAACATGAGGCCCGATCCAAATGACATTTTGAATCATTTTTGGTAGAGTCCAGAAAAATCAATTTTCTGATGAAAAACGATGACCCCAGACCAGTCGAACGTTGAAAAAATGGTCAATATTGATGAAATTTTAACATTTAATCTTTTGAATTTAAATGACGGTTGGATGTGAATTATTACTTTTTCAACTAAAATAAGTGTGTTTAAAGTCATTTCTGTGCCTGAAATTGGTCAAAATGTAAGATTTTGAGTAAGCAAAACTCTGTAAAAATGGCAATTTTGGTCACTGTGAGGGTTTAAAAAGTGGTTATTCAACATGAGGCCCGATCCAAATGACATTTTGAATCATTTTTGGTAGAGTCCAAAAAATCAATTTTCTGATGAAAAACGATGACCCCGGACCAGTCGAACGTTGAAAAAATGGTCAATATTGATGAAATTTTAACATTTAATCTTTTGACTTTAAATGACGGTTGGATGTGAATTATTACTTTTTCAACTAAAATAAGTGTGTTTAAAGTCATTTCTGTGCCTGAAATTGGTCAAAATGTAAGATTTTGAGTAAGCAAAACTCTGTAAAAATGGCAATTTTGGTCACTGTGAGGGTTTAAAAAGTGGTTATTGAACATGAGGCCCGATCCAAATGACATTTTGAATCATTTTTGGTAGAGTCCAAAAAAATCAATTTTCTGATGAAAAACGATGACCCCGGACCAGTCGAACGTTGAAAAAATGGTCAATATTGATGAAATTTTTACATTTAATCTTTTGACTTTAAATGACGGTTGGATGTGAATTATTACTTTTTCAACTAAAATAAGTGTGTTTAAAGTCATTTCTGTGCCTGAAATTGGTCAAAATTTAAGATTTTGAGTAAGCAAAACTCTGTAAAAATGGCAATTTTGGTCACTGTGAGGGTTTAAAAAGTGGTTATTCAACATGAGGCCCGATCCAAATGACATTTTGAATCA
This sequence comes from Lissotriton vulgaris, assembly GCF_964263255.1. Taxonomy (NCBI): domain Eukaryota; kingdom Metazoa; phylum Chordata; class Amphibia; order Caudata; family Salamandridae; genus Lissotriton; species Lissotriton vulgaris. The sequence continues at coordinate 38,185 of NW_028241969.1, read as the reverse complement.
TTTTTGGTAGAGTCCAAAAAATCAATTTTCTGATGAAAAACGATGACCCGGACCAGTCGAACGTTGAAAAAATGGTCAATATTGATGAAATTTTAACATTTAATCTTTTGACTTTAAATGACGGTTGGATGTGAATTATTACTTTTTCAACTAAAATAAGTGTGTTTAAAGTCATTTCTGTGCCTGAAATTGGTCAAAATTTAAGATTTTGAGTAAGCAAAACTCTGTAAAAATGGCAATTTTGGTCACTGTGAGGGTTTAAAAAGTGGTTATTCAACATGAGGCCCGATCCAAATGACATTTTGAATCATTTTTGGTAGAGTCCAAAAAATCAGTTTTCTGATGAAAAACGATGACCCCGGACCAGTCGAACGTTGAAAAAATGGTCAATATTGATGAAATTTTAACATTTAATCTTTTGACTTTAAATGACGGTTGGATGTGAATTATTACTTTTTCAACTAAAATAAGTGTGTTTAAAGTCATTTCTGTGCCTGAAATTGGTCAAAATGTAAGATTTTGAGTAAGCAAAACTCTGTAAAAATGGCAATTTTGGTCACTGTGAGGGTTTAAAAAGTGGTTATTGAACATGAGGCCCGATCCAAATGACATTTTGAATCATTTTTGGTAGAGTCCAAAAAATCAATTTTCTGATGAAAAACGATGACCCCGGACCAGTCGAACGTTGAAAAAATGGTCAATATTGATGAAATTTTTACATTTAATCTTTTGACTTTAAATGACAGTTGGATGTGAATTATTACTTTTTCAACTAAAATAAGTGTGTTTAAAGTCATTTCTGTGCCTGAAAGTGGTCAAAATTGAAGATTTTGAGTAAGCAAAACTCTGTAAAAATGGCAATTTTGGTCACTGTGAGGGTTTAAAAAGTGGTTATTCAACGTGAGACCCGATCCAAAAGACATTTTGAATCTTTTTTGGTAGAGTCCAAAAAATCAATTTTCTGATGAAAAACGATGACCCCGGACCAGTCGAACGTTGAAAAAATGGTCAATATTGATGAAATTTTAACATTTAATCTTTTGACTTTAAATGACGGTTGGATGTGAATTATTACTTTTTCAACTAAAATACGTGTGTTTAAAGTCATTTCTGTGCCTGAAATTGGTCAAAATTGAAGATTCTGAGTAAGCAAAACTCTGTAAAAATGGCAATTTTGGTCACTGTGAGGGTTTAAAAAGTGGTTATTCAACATGAGGCCCAATCCAAATGACATTTTGAATCATTTTTGGTAGAGTCCAAAAAATCAATTTTCTGATGAAAAACGATGACCCCGGACCAGTCGAACGTTGAAAAAATGGTCAATATTGATGAAATTTTAACTTTTAATCTTTTGACTTTAAATGACGGTTGGATGTGAATTATTACTTTTTCAACTAAAATAAGTGTGTTTAAAGTCATTTCTGTGCCTGAAATTGGTCAAAATTGAAGATTTTGAGTAAGCAAAACTCTGTAAAAATGGCAATTTTGGTCACTGTGAGGGTTTAAAAAGTGGTTATTCAACATGAGGCCCGATCCAAATGACATTTTGAATCATTTTTGGTAGAGTCCAAAAAATCAATTTTCTGATGAAAAACAATGACCCCGGACCAGTCGAACGTTGAAAAAATGGTCAATATTGATGAAATTTTAACATTTAATCTTTTGACTTTAAATGACGGTTGGATGTGAATTATTACTTTTTCAACTAAAATAAGTGTGTTTAAAGTCATTTCTGTGCCTGAAATTGGTCAAAATTTAAGATTTTGAGTAAGCAAAACTCTGTAAAAATGGCAATTTTGGTCACTGTGAGGGTTTAAAAAGTGGTTATTCAACATGAGGCCCGATCCAAATGACATTTTGAATCATTTTTGGTAGAGTCCAAAAAATCAATTTTCTGATGAAAAACGATGACCCCGGACCAGTCGAACGTTGAAAAAATGGTCAATATTGATGAAATTTTAACATTTAATCTTTTGACTTTAAATAACGGTTGGATGTGAATTATTACTTTTTCAACTAAAATAAGTGTGTTTAAAGTCATTTCTGTGCCTGAAATTGGTCAAAATTGAAGATTCTGAGTAAGCAAAACTCTGTAAAAATGGCAATTTTGGTCACTGTGAGGGTTTAAAAAGTGGTTATTCAACATGAGGCCCGATCCAAATGACATTTTGAATCATTTTTGGTAGAGTCCAGAAAAATCAATTTTCTGATGAAAAACGATGACCCCGGACCAGTCGAACGTTGAAAAAATGGTCAATATTGATGAAATTTTAACATTTAATCTTTTGAATTTAAATGACGGTTGGATGTGAATTATTACTTTTTCAACTAAAATAAGTGTGTTTAAAGTCATTTCTGTGCCTGAAATTGGTCAAAATTTAAGATTTTGAGTAAGCAAAACTCTGTAAAAATGGCAATTTTGGTCACTGTGAGGGTTTAAAAAGTGGTTATTCAACATGAGGCCCGATCCAAATGACATTTTGAATCATTTTTGGTAGAGTCCAAAAAATCAATTTTCTGATGAAAAACGATGACCCCGGACCAGTCGAACGTTGAAAAAATGGTCAATATTGATGAAATTTTAACATTTAATCTTTTGACTTTAAATAACGGTTGGATGTGAATTATTACTTTTTCAACTAAAATAAGTGTGTTTAAAGTCATTTCTGTGCCTGAAATTGGTCAAAATTGAAGATTCTGAGTAAGCAAAACTCTGTAAAAATGGCAATTTTGGTCACTGTGAGGGTTTAAAAAGTGGTTATTCAACATGAGGCCCGATCCAAATGACATTTTGAATCATTTTTGGTAGAGTCCAGAAAAATCAATTTTCTGATGAAAAACGATGACCCCGGACCAGTCGAACGTTGAAAAAATGGTCAATATTGATGAAATTTTAACATTTAATCTTTTGAATTTAAATGACGGTTGGATGTGAATTATTACTTTTTCAACTAAAATAAGTGTGTTTAAAGTCATTTCTGTGCCTGAAATTGGTCAAAATGTAAGATTTTGAGTAAGCAAAACTCTGTAAAAATGGCAATTTTGGTCACTGTGAGGGTTTAAAAAGTGGTTATTCAACATGAGGCCCAATCCAAATGACATTTTGAATCATTTTTGGTAGAGTCCAAAAAATCAATTTTCTGATGAAAAACGATGACCCCGGACCAGTCGAACGTTGAAAAAATGGTCAATATTGATGAAATTTTAACATTTAATCTTTTTACTTTAAATGACGGTTGGATGTGAATTATTACTTTTTCAACTAAAATAAGTGTGTTTAAAGTCATTTCTGTGCCTGAAATTGGTCAAAATTGAAGATTTTGAGTAAGCAAAACTCTGTAAAAATGGCAATTTTGGTCACTGTGAGGGTTTAAAAAGTGGTTATTCAACATGAGGCCCGATCCAAATGACATTTTGAATCATTTTTGGTAGAGTCCAAAAAATCAATTTTCTGATGAAAAACGATGACCCCGGACCAGTCGAACGTTGAAAAAATGGTCAATATTGATGAAATTTTAACATTTAATCTTTTGACTTTAAATGACGGTTGGATGTGAATTATTACTTTTTCAACTAAAATAAGTGTGTTTAAAGTCATTTCTGTGCCTGAAATTGGTCAAAATGTAAGATTTTGAGTAAGCAAAACTCTGTAAAAATGGCAATTTTGGTCACTGTGAGGGTTTAAAAAGTGGTTATTGAACATGAGGCCCGATCCAAATGACATTTTGAATCATTTTTGGTAGAGTCCAAAAAATCAATTTTCTGATGAAAAACGATGACCCCGGACCAGTCGAACGTTGAAAAAATGGTCAATATTGATGAAATTTTTACATTTAATCTTTTGACTTTAAATGACAGTTGGATGTGAATTATTACTTTTTCAACTAAAATAAGTGTGTTTAAAGTCATTTCTGTGCCTGAAAGTGGTCAAAATTGAAGATTTTGAGTAAGCAAAACTCTGTAAAAATGGCAATTTTGGTCACTGTGAGGGTTTAAAAAGTGGTTATTCAACATGAGACCCGATCCAAAAGACATTTTGAATCTTTTTTGGTAGAGTCCAAAAAATCAATTTTCTGATGAAAAACGATGACCCCGGACCAGTCGAACGTTGAAAAAATGGTCAATATTGATGAAATTTTAACATTTAATCTTTTGACTTTAAATGACGGTTGGATGTGAATTATTACTTTTTCAACTAAAATAAGTGTGTTTAAAGTCATTTCTGTGCCTGAAATTGGTCAAAATTGAAGATTTTGAGTAAGCAAAACTCTGTAAAAATGGCAATTTTGGTCACTGTGAGGGTTTAAAAAGTGGTTATTCAACATGAGGCCCGATCCAAATGACATTTTGAAACATTTTTGGTAGAGTCCAAAAAAATCTATTTTCTGATGAAAAACGATGACCCCGGACCAGTCGAACGTTGAAAAAATGGTCAATATTGATGAAATTTTAACATTTAATCTTTTGACTTTAAATGACGGTTGGATGTGAATTATTACTTTTTCAACTAAAATAAGTGTGTTTAAAGTCATTTCTGTGCCTGAAATTGGTCAAAATTGAAGATTCTGAGTAAGCAAAACTCTGTAAAAATGGCAATTTTGGTCACTGTGAGGGTTTAAAAAGTGGTTATTCAACATGAGGCCCGATCCAAATGACATTTTGAATCATTTTTGGTAGAGTCCAGAAAAATCAATTTTCTGATGAAAAACGATGACCCCGGACCAGTTGAACGTTGAAAAAATGGTCAATATTGATGAAATTTTAACATTTAATCTTTTGAATTTAAATGACGGTTGGATGTGAATTATTACTTTTTCAACTAAAATAAGTGTGTTTAAAGTCATTTCTGTGCCTGAAATTGGTCAAAATTGAAGATTTTGAGTAAGCAAAACTCTGTAAAAATGGCAATTTTGGTCACTGTGAGGGTTTAAAAAGTGGTTATTCAACATGAGGCCCGATCCAAATGACATTTTGAATCATTTTTGGTAGAGTCCAAAAAATCAATTTTCTGATGAAAAACGATGACCCCGGACCAGTCGAACGTTGAAAAAATGGTCAATATTGATGAAATTTTAACATTTAATCTTTTGAATTTAAATGACGGTTGGATGTGAATTATTACTTTTTCAACTAAAATAAGTGTGTTTAAAGTCATTTCTGTGCCTGAAATTGGTCAAAATGTAAGATTTTGAGTAAGCAAAACTCTGTAAAAATGGCAATTTTGGTCACTGTGAGGGTTTAAAAAGTGGTTATTCAACATGAGGCCCAATCCAAATGACATTTTGAATCATTTTTGGTAGAGTCCAAAAAATCAATTTTCTGATGAAAAACGATGACCCCGGACCAGTCGAACGTTGAAAAAATGGTCAATATTGATGAAATTTTAACATTTAATCTTTTGACTTTAAATGACGGTTGGATGTGAATTATTACTTTTTCAACTAAAATAAGTGTGTTTAAAGTCATTTCTGTGCCTGAAATTGGTCAAAATTGAAGATTTTGAGTAAGCAAAACTCTGTAAAAATGGCAATTTTGGTCACTGTGAGGGTTTAAAAAGTGGTTATTCAACATGAGGCCCGATCCAAATGACATTTTGAATCATTTTTGGTAGAGTCCAAAAAATCAATTTTCTGATGAAAAACGATGACCCCGGACCAGTCGAACGTTGAAAAAATGGTCAATATTGATGAAATTTTAACATTTAATCTTTTGAATTTAAATGACGGTTGGATGTGAATTATTACTTTTTCAACTAAAATAAGTGTGTTTAAAGTCATTACTGTGCCTGAAATTGGTCAAAATGTAAGATTTTGAGTAAGCAAAACTCTGTAAAAATGGCAATTTTGGTCACTGTGAGGGTTTTAAAAGTGGTTATTCAACATGAGGCCCAATCCAAATGACATTTTGAATCATTTTTGGTAGAGTCCAAAAAATCAATTTTCTGATGAAAAACGATGACCCCGGACCAGTTGAACGTTGAAAAAATGGTCAATATTGATGAAATTTTAACATTTAATCTTTTGACTTTAAATGACGGTTGGATGTGAATTATTACTTTTTCAACTAAAATAAGTGTGTTTAAAGTCATTTCTGTGCCTGAAATTGGTCAAAATTGAAGATTTTGAGTAAGCAAAACTCTGTAAAAATGGCAATTTTGGTCACTGTGAGGGTTTAAAAAGTGGTTATTCAACATGAGGCCCGATCCAAATGACATTTTGAATCATTTTTGGTAGAGTCCAAAAAATCAATTTTCTGATGAAAAACGATGACCCCGGACCAGTCGAACGTTGAAAAAATGGTCAATATTGATGAAATTTTAACATTTAATCTTTTGACTTTAAATGACGGTTGGATGTGAATTATTACTTTTTCAACTAAAATAAGTGTGTTTAAAGTCATTTCTGTGCCTGAAATTGGTCAAAATTTAAGATTTTGAGTAAGCAAAACTCTGTAAAAATGGCAATTTTGGTCACTGTGAGGGTTTAAAAAGTGGTTATTCAACATGAGGCCCGATCCAAATGACATTTTGAATCATTTTTGGTAGAGTCCAAAAAATCAATTTTCTGATGAAAAACGATGACCCCGGACCAGTCGAACGTTGAAAAAATGGTCAATATTGATGAAATTTTTACATTTAATCTTTTGACTTTAAATGACAGTTGGATGTGAATTATTACTTTTTCAACTAAAATAAGTGTGTTTAAAGTCATTTCTGTGCCTGAAAGTGGTCAAAATTGAAGATTTTGAGTAAGCAAAACTCTGTAAAAATGGCAATTTTGGTCACTGTGAGGGTTTAAAAAGTGGTTATTCAACATGAGACCCGATCCAAAAGACATTTTGAATCTTTTTTGGTAGAGTCCAAAAAATCCATTTTCTGATGAAAAACGATGACCCCGGACCAGTCGAACGTTGAAAAAATGGTCAATATTGATGAAATTTTAACATTTAATCTTTTGACTTTAAATGACGGTTGGATGTGAATTATTACTTTTTCAACTAAAATAAGTGTGTTTAAAGTCATTTCTGTGCCTGAAATTGGTCAAAATTGAAGATTTTGAGTAAGCAAAACTCTGTAAAAATGGCAATTTTGGTCACTGTGAGGGTTTAAAAAGTGGTTATTCAACATGAGGCCCGATCCAAATGACATTTTGAAACATTTTTGGTAGAGTCCAAAAAAATCAATTTTCTGATGAAAAACGATGACCCCGGACCAGTCGAACGTTGAAAAAATGGTCAATATTGATGAAATTTTAATATTTAATCTTTTGACTTTAAATGACGGTTGGATGTGAATTATTACTTTTTCAACTAAAATAAGTGTGTTTAAAGTCATTTCTGTGCCTGAAATTGGTCAAAATTGAAGATTCTGAGTAAGCAAAACTCTGTAAAAATGGCAATTTTGGTCACTGTGAGGGTTTAAAAAGTGGTTATTCAACATGAGGCCCGATCCAAATGACATTTTGAATCATTTTTGGTAGAGTCCAGAAAAATCAATTTTCTGATGAAAAACGATGACCCCGGACCAGTCGAACGTTGAAAAAATGGTCAATATTGATGAAATTTTAACATTTAATCTTTTGAATTTAAATGACGGTTGGATGTGAATTATTACTTTTTCAACTAAAATAAGTGTGTTTAAAGTCATTTCTGTGCCTGAAATTGGTCAAAATGTAAGATTTTGAGTAAGCAAAACTCTGTAAAAATGGCAATTTTGGTCACTGTGAGGGTTTAAAAAGTGGTTATTCAACATGAGGCCCAATCCAAATGACATTTTGAATCATTTTTGGTAGAGTCCAAAAAATCAATTTTCTGATGAAAAACGATGACCCCGGACCAGTCGAACGTTGAAAAAATGGTCAATATTGATGAAATTTTAACATTTAATCTTTTGACTTTAAATGACGGTTGGATGTGAATTATTACTTTTTCAACTAAAATAAGTGTGTTTAAAGTCATTTCTGTGCCTGAAATTGGTCAAAATTGAAGATTTTGAGTAAGCAAAACTCTGTAAAAATGGCAATTTTGGTCACTGTGAGGGTTTAAAAAGTGGTTATTCAACATGAGGCCCGATCCAAATGACATTTTGAATCATTTTTGGTAGAGTCCAAAAAATCAATTTTCTGATGAAAAACGATGACCCCGGACCAGTCGAACGTTGAAAAAATGGTCAATATTGATGAAATTTTAACATTTAATCTTTTGACTTTAAATGACGGTTGGATGTGAATTATTACTTTTTCAACTAAAATAAGTGTGTTTAAAGTCATTTCTGTGCCTGAAATTGGTCAAAATGTAAGATTTTGAGTAAGCAAAACTCTGTAAAAATGGCAATTTTGGTCACTGTGAGGGTTTAAAAAGTGGTTATTGAACATGAGGCCCGATCCAAATGACATTTTGAATCATTTTTGGTAGAGTCCAAAAAATCAATTTTCTGATGAAAAACGATGACCCCGGACCAGTCGAACGTTGAAAAAATGGTCAATATTGATGAAATTTTTACATTTAATCTTTTGACTTTAAATGACAGTTGGATGTGAATTATTACTTTTTCAACTAAAATAAGTGTGTTTAAAGTCATTTCTGTGCCTGAAAGTGGTCAAAATTGAAGATTTTGAGTAAGCAAAACTCTGTAAAAATGGCAATTTTGGTCACTGTGAGGGTTTAAAAAGTGGTTATTCAACATGAGGCCCGATCCAAATGACATTTTGAATCATTTTTGGTAGAGTCCAAAAAATCAATTTTCTGATGAAAAACGATGACCCCGGACCAGTCGAACGTTGAAAAAATGGTCAATATTGATGAAATTTTAACATTTAATCTTTTGACTTTAAATGACGGTTGGATGTGAATTATTACTTTTTCAACTAAAATAAGTGTGTTTAAAGTCATTTCTGTGCCTGAAATTGGTCAAAATGTAAGATTTTGAGTAAGCAAAACTCTGTAAAAATGGCAATTTTGGTCACTGTGAGGGTTTAAAAAGTGGTTATTGAACATGAGGCCCGATCCAAATGACATTTTGAATCATTTTTGGTAGAGTCCAAAAAAATCAATTTTCTGATGAAAAACGATGACCCCGGACCAGTCGAACGTTGAAAAAATGGTCAATATTGATGAAATTTTTACATTTAATCTTTTGACTTTAAATGATGGTTGGATGTGAATTATTACTTTTTCAACTAAAATAAGTGTGTTTAAAGTCATTTCTGTGCCTGAAATTGGTCAAAATTTAAGATTTTGAGTAAGCAAAACTCTGTAAAAATGGCAATTTTGGTCACTGTGAGGGTTTAAAAAGTGGTTATTCAACATGAGGCCCGATCCAAATGACATTTTGAATCATTTTTGGTAGAGTCCAAAAAATCAATTTTCTGATGAAAAACGATGACCCGGACCAGTCGAACGTTGAAAAAATGGTCAATATTGATGAAATTTTAACATTTAATCTTTTGACTTTAAATGACGGTTGGATGTGAATTATTACTTTTTCAACTAAAATAAGTGTGTTTAAAGTCATTTCTGTGCCTGAAATTGGTCAAAATTTAAGATTTTGAGTAAGCAAAACTCTGTAAAAATGGCAATTTTGGTCACTGTGAGGGTTTAAAAAGTGGTTATTCAACATGAGGCCCGATCCAAATGACATTTTGAATCATTTTTGGTAGAGTCCAAAAAATCAGTTTTCTGATGAAAAACGATGACCCCGGACCAGTCGAACGTTGAAAAAATGGTCAATATTGATGAAATTTTAACATTTAATCTTTTGACTTTAAATGACGGTTGGATGTGAATTATTACTTTTTCAACTAAAATAAGTGTGTTTAAAGTCATTTCTGTGCCTGAAATTGGTCAAAATGTAAGATTTTGAGTAAGCAAAACTCTGTAAAAATGGCAATTTTGGTCACTGTGAGGGTTTAAAAAGTGGTTATTGAACATGAGGCCCGATCCAAATGACATTTTGAATCATTTTTGGTAGAGTCCAAAAAATCAATTTTCTGATGAAAAACGATGACCCCGGACCAGTCGAACGTTGAAAAAATGGTCAATATTGATGAAATTTTTACATTTAATCTTTTGACTTTAAATGACAGTTGGATGTGAATTATTACTTTTTCAACTAAAATAAGTGTGTTTAAAGTCATTTCTGTGCCTGAAAGTGGTCAAAATTGAAGATTTTGAGTAAGCAAAACTCTGTAAAAATGGCAATTTTGGTCACTGTGAGGGTTTAAAAAGTGGTTATTCAACATGAGACCCGATCCAAAAGACATTTTGAATCTTTTTTGGTAGAGTCCAAAAAATCAATTTTCTGATGAAAAACGATGACCCCGGACCAGTCGAACGTTGAAAAAATGGTCAATATTGATGAAATTTTAACATTTAATCTTTTGACTTTAAATGACGGTTGGATGTGAATTATTACTTTTTCAACTAAAATAAGTGTGTTTAAAGTCATTTCTGTGCCTGAAATTGGTCAAAATTGAAGATTCTGAGTAAGCAAAACTCTGTAAAAATGGCAATTTTGGTCACTGTGAGGGTTTAAAAAGTGGTTATTCAACATGAGGCCCAATCCAAATGACATTTTGAATCATTTTTGGTAGAGTCCAAAAAATCAATTTTCTGATGAAAAACGATGACCCCGGACCAGTCGAACGTTGAAAAAATGGTCAATATTGATGAAATTTTAACTTTTAATCTTTTGACTTTAAATGACGGTTGGATGTGAATTATTACTTTTTCAACTAAAATAAGTGTGTTTAAAGTCATTTCTGTGCCTGAAATTGGTCAAAATTGAAGATTTTGAGTAAGCAAAACTCTGTAAAAATGGCAATTTTGGTCACTGTGAGGGTTTAAAAAGTGGTTATTCAACATGAGGCCCGATCCAAATGACATTTTGAATCATTTTTGGTAGAGTCCAAAAAATCAATTTTCTGATGAAAAACAATGACCCCGGACCAGTCGAACGTTGAAAAAATGGTCAATATTGATGAAATTTTAACATTTAATCTTTTGACTTTAAATGACGGTTGGATGTGAATTATTACTTTTTCAACTAAAATAAGTGTGTTTAAAGTCATTTCTGTGCCTGAAATTGGTCAAAATGTAAGATTTTGAGTAAGCAAAACTCTGTAAAAATGGCAATTTTGGTCACTGTGAGGGTTTAAAAAGTGGTTATTGAACATGAGGCCCGATCCAAATGACATTTTGAATCATTTTTGGTAGAGTCCAAAAAAATCAATTTTCTGATGAAAAACGATGACCCCGGACCAGTCGAACGTTGAAAAAATGGTCAATATTGATGAAATTTTTACATTTAATCTTTTGACTTTAAATGACGGTTGGATGTGAATTATTACTTTTTCAACTAAAATAAGTGTGTTTAAAGTCATTTCTGTGCCTGAAATTGGTCAAAATTTAAGATTTTGAGTAAGCAAAACTCTGTAAAAATGGCAATTTTGGTCACTGTGAGGGTTTAAAAAGTGGTTATTCAACATGAGGCCCGATCCAAATGACATTTTGAATCATTTTTGGTAGAGTCCAAAAAATCAATTTTCTGATGAAAAACGATGACCCGGACCAGTCGAACGTTGAAAAAATGGTCAATATTGATGAAATTTTAACATTTAATCTTTTGACTTTAAATGACGGTTGGATGTGAATTATTACTTTTTCAACTAAAATAAGTGTGTTTAAAGTCATTTCTGTGCCTGAAATTGGTCAAAATTTAAGATTTTGAGTAAGCAAAACTCTGTAAAAATGGCAATTTTGGTCACTGTGAGGGTTTAAAAAGTGGTTATTCAACATGAGGCCCGATCCAAATGACATTTTGAATCATTTTTGGTAGAGTCCAAAAAATCAATTTTCTGATGAAAAACGATGACCCCGGACCAGTCGAACGTTGAAAAAATGGTCAATATTGATGAAATTTTAACATTTAATCTTTTGACTTTAAATAACGGTTGGATGTGAATTATTACTTTTTCAACTAAAATAAGTGTGTTTAAAGTCATTTCTGTGCCTGAAATTGGTCAAAATTGAAGATTCTGAGTAAGCAAAACTCTGTAAAAATGGCAATTTTGGTCACTGTGAGGGTTTAAAAAGTGGTTATTCAACATGAGGCCCGATCCAAATGACATTTTGAATCATTTTTGGTAGAGTCCAGAAAAATCAATTTTCTGATGAAAAACGATGACCCCGGACCAGTCGAACGTTGAAAAAATGGTCAATATTGATGAAATTTTAACATTTAATCTTTTGAATTTAAATGACGGTTGGATGTGAATTATTACTTTTTCAACTAAAATAAGTGTGTTTAAAGTCATTTCTGTGCCTGAAATTGGTCAAAATGTAAGATTTTGAGTAAGCAAAACTCTGTAAAAATGGCAATTTTGGTCACTGTGAGGGTTTAAAAAGTGGTTATTCAACATGAGGCCCAATCCAAATGACATTTTGAATCATTTTTGGTAGAGTCCAAAAAATCAATTTTCTGATGAAAAACGATGACCCCGGACCAGTCGAACGTTGAAAAAATGGTCAATATTGATGAAATTTTAACATTTAATCTTTTGACTTTAAATGACGGTTGGATGTGAATTATTACTTTTTCAACTAAAATAAGTGTGTTTAAAGTCATTTCTGTGCCTGAAATTGGTCAAAATTTAAGATTTTGAGTAAGCAAAACTCTGTAAAAATGGCAATTTTGGTCACTGTGAGGGTTTAAAAAGTGGTTATTCAACATGAGGCCCGATCCAAATGACATTTTGAATCATTTTTGGTAGAGTCCAAAAAATCAATTTTCTGATGAAAAACGATGACCCCGGACCAGTCGAACGTTGAAAAAATGGTCAATATTGATGAAATTTTAACATTTAATCTTTTGACTTTAAATAACGGTTGGATGTGAATTATTACTTTTTCAACTAAAATAAGTGTGTTTAAAGTCATTTCTGTGCCTGAAATTGGTCAAAATTGAAGATTCTGAGCAAGCAAAACTCTGTAAAAATGGCAATTTTGGTCACTGTGAGGGTTTAAAAAGTGGTTATTCAACATGAGGCCCGATCCAAATGACATTTTGAATCATTTTTGGTAGAGTCCAGAAAAATCAATTTTCTGATGAAAAACGATGACCCCGGACCAGTCGAACGTTGAAAAAATGGTCAATATTGATGAAATTTTAACATTTAATCTTTTGAATTTAAATGACGGTTGGATGTGAATTATTACTTTTTCAACTAAAATAAGTGTGTTTAAAGTCATTTCTGTGCCTGAAATTGGTTAAAATGTAAGATTTTGAGTAAGCAAAACTCTGTAAAAATGGCAATTTTGGTCACTGTGAGGGTTTAAAAAGTGGTTATTCAACATGAGGCCCAATCCAAATGACATTTTGAATCATTTTTGGTAGAGTCCAAAAAATCAATTTTCTGATGAAAAACGATGACCCCGGACCAGTCGAACGTTGAAAAAATGGTCAATATTGATGAAATTTTAACATTTAATCTTTTTACTTTAAATGACGGTTGGATGTGAATTATTACTTTTTCAACTAAAATAAGTGTGTTTAAAGTCATTTCTGTGCCTGAAATTGGTCAAAATTGAAGATTTTGAGTAAGCAAAACTCTGTAAAAATGGCAATTTTGGTCACTGTGAGGGTTTAAAAAGTGGTTATTCAACATGAGGCCCGATCCAAATGACATTTTGAATCATTTTTGGTAGAGTCCAAAAAATCAATTTTCTGATGAAAAACGATGACCCCGGACCAGTCGAACGTTGAAAAAATGGTCAATATTGATGAAATTTTAACATTTAATCTTTTGACTTTAAATGACGGTTGGATGTGAATTATTACTTTTTCAACTAAAATAAGTGTGTTTAAAGTCATTTCTGTGCCTGAAATTGGTCAAAATGTAAGATTTTGAGTAAGCAAAACTCTGTAAAAATGGCAATTTTGGTCACTGTGAGGGTTTAAAAAGTGGTTATTGAACATGAGGCCCGATCCAAATGACATTTTGAATCATTTTTGGTAGAGTCCAAAAAATCAATTTTCTGATGAAAAACGATGACCCCGGACCAGTCGAACGTTGAAAAAATGGTCAATATTGATGAAATTTTTACATTTAATCTTTTGACTTTAAATGACAGTTGGATGTGAATTATTACTTTTTCAACTAAAATAAGTGTGTTTAAAGTCATTTCTGTGCCTGAAAGTGGTCAAAATTGAAGATTTTGAGTAAGCAAAACTCTGTAAAAATGGCAATTTTGGTCACTGTGAGGGTTTAAAAAGTGGTTATTCAACATGAGACCCGATCCAAAAGACATTTTGAATCTTTTTTGGTAGAGTCCAAAAAATCAATTTTCTGATGAAAAACGATGACCCCGGACCAGTCGAACGTTGAAAAAATGGTCAATATTGATGAAATTTTAACATTTAATCTTTTGACTTTAAATGACGGTTGGATGTGAATTATTACTTTTTCAACTAAAATAAGTGTGTTTAAAGTCATTTCTGTGCCTGAAATTGGTCAAAATTGAAGATTTTGAGTAAGCAAAACTCTGTAAAAATGGCAATTTTGGTCACTGTGAGGGTTTAAAAAGTGGTTATTCAACATGAGGCCCGATCCAAATGACATTTTGAAACATTTTTGGTAGAGTCCAAAAAAATCTATTTTCTGATGAAAAACGATGACCCCGGACCAGTCGAACGTTGAAAAAATGGTCAATATTGATGAAATTTTAACATTTAATCTTTTGACTTTAAATGACGGTTGGATGTGAATTATTACTTTTTCAACTAAAATAAGTGTGTTTAAAGTCATTTCTGTGCCTGAAATTGGTCAAAATTGAAGATTCTGAGTAAGCAAAACTCTGTAAAAATGGCAATTTTGGTCACTGTGAGGGTTTAAAAAGTGGTTATTCAACATGAGGCCCGATCCAAATGACATTTTGAATCATTTTTGGTAGAGTCCAGAAAAATCAATTTTCTGATGAAAAACGATGACCCCGGACCAGTCGAACGTTGAAAAAATGGTCAATATTGATGAAATTTTAACATTTAATCTTTTGAATTTAAATGACGGTTGGATGTGAATTATTACTTTTTCAACTAAAATAAGTGTGTTTAAAGTCATTTCTGTGCCTGAAATTGGTCAAAATTGAAGATTTTGAGTAAGCAAAACTCTGTAAAAATGGCAATTTTGGTCACTGTGAGGGTTTAAAAAGTGGTTATTCAACATGAGGCCCGATCCAAATGACATTTTGAATCATTTTTGGTAGAGTCCAAAAAATCAATTTTCTGATGAAAAACGATGACCCCGGACCAGTCGAACGTTGAAAAAATGGTCAATATTGATGAAATTTTAACATTTAATCTTTTGAATTTAAATGACGGTTGGATGTGAATTATTACTTTTTCAACTAAAATAAGTGTGTTTAAAGTCATTTCTGTGCCTGAAATTGGTCAAAATGTAAGATTTTGAGTAAGCAAAACTCTGTAAAAATGGCAATTTTGGTCACTGTGAGGGTTTAAAAAGTGGTTATTCAACATGAGGCCCAATCCAAATGACATTTTGAATCATTTTTGGTAGAGTCCAAAAAATCAATTTTCTGATGAAAAACGATGACCCCGGACCAGTCGAACGTTGAAAAAATGGTCAATATTGATGAAATTTTAACATTTAATCTTTTGACTTTAAATGACGGTTGGATGTGAATTATTACTTTTTCAACTAAAATAAGTGTGTTTAAAGTCATTTCTGTGCCTGAAATTGGTCAAAATTGAAGATTTTGAGTAAGCAAAACTCTGTAAAAATGGCAATTTTGGTCACTGCTAGGGTTTAAAAAGTGGTTATTCAACATGAGGCCCGATCCAAATGACATTTTGAATCATTTTTGGTAGAGTCCAAAAAATCAATTTTCTGATGAAAAACGATGACCCCGGACCAGTCGAACGTTGAAAAAATGGTCAATATTGATGAAATTTTAACATTTAATCTTTTGAATTTAAATGACGGTTGGATGTGAATTATTACTTTTTCAACTAAAATAAGTGTGTTTAAAGTCATTTCTGTGCCTGAAATTGGTCAAAATGTAAGATTTTGAGTAAGCAAAACTCTGTAAAAATGGCAATTTTGGTCACTGTGAGGGTTTAAAAAGTGGTTATTCAACATGAGGCCCAATCCAAATGACATTTTGAATCATTTTTGGTAGAGTCCAAAAAATCAATTTTCTGATGAAAAACGATGACCCCGGACCAGTTGAACGTTGAAAAAATGGTCAATATTGATGAAATTTTAACATTTAATCTTTTGACTTTAAATGACGGTTGGATGTGAATTATTACTTTTTCAACTAAAATAAGTGTGTTTAAAGTCATTTCTGTGCCTGAAATTGGTCAAAATTGAAGATTTTGAGTAAGCAAAACTCTGTAAAAATGGCAATTTTGGTCACTGTGAGGGTTTAAAAAGTGGTTATTCAACATGAGGCCCGATCCAAATGACATTTTGAATCATTTTTGGTAGAGTCCAAAAAATCAATTTTCTGATGAAAAACGATGACCCCGGACCAGTCGAACGTTGAAAAAATGGTCAATATTGATGACATTTTAACATTTAATCTTTTGACTTTAAATGACGGTTGGATGTGAATTATTACTTTTTCAACTAAAATAAGTGTGTTTAAAGTCATTTCTGTGCCTGAAATTGGTCAAAATTTAAGATTTTGAGTAAGCAAAACTCTGTAAAAATGGCAATTTTGGTCACTGTGAGGGTTTAAAAAGTGGTTATTCAACATGAGGCCCGATCCAAATGACATTTTGAATCATTTTTGGTAGAGTCCAAAAAATCAATTTTCTGATGAAAAACGATGACCCCGGACCAGTCGAACGTTGAAAAAATGGTCAATATTGATGACATTTTTACATTTAATCTTTTGACTTTAAATGACAGTTGGATGTGAATTATTACTTTTTCAACTAAAATAAGTGTGTTTAAAGTCATTTCTGTGCCTGAAAGTGGTCAAAATTGAAGATTTTGAGTAAGCAAAACTCTGTAAAAATGGCAATTTTGGTCACTGTGAGGGTTTAAAAAGTGGTTATTCAACATGAGACCCGATCCAAAAGCCATTTTGAATCTTTTTTGGTAGAGTCCAAAAAATCCATTTTCTGATGAAAAACGATGACCCCGGACCAGTCGAACGTTGAAAAAATGGTCAATATTGATGAAATTTTAACATTTAATCTTTTGACTTTAAATGACGGTTGGATGTGAATTATTACTTTTTCAACTAAAATAAGTGTGTTTAAAGTCATTTCTGTGCCTGAAATTGGTCAAAATTGAAGATTTTGAGTAAGCAAAACTCTGTAAAAATGGCAATGTTGGTCACTGTGAGGGTTTAAAAAGTGGTTATTCAACATGAGGCCCGATCCAAATGACATTTTGAAACATTTTTGGTAGAGTCCAAAAAAATCAATTTTCTGATGAAAAACGATGACCCCGGACCAGTCGAACGTTGAAAAAATGGTCAATATTGATGAAATTTTAATATTTAATCTTTTGACTTTAAATGACGGTTGGATGTGAATTATTACTTTTTCAACTAAAATAAGTGTGTTTAAAGTCATTTCTGTGCCTG
Source organism: Lissotriton vulgaris (assembly GCF_964263255.1). Lineage (NCBI taxonomy): Eukaryota > Metazoa > Chordata > Amphibia > Caudata > Salamandridae > Lissotriton > Lissotriton vulgaris. Next base: position 20,572 of record NW_028241969.1, on the reverse strand, counting down.
AAATTGGTCAAAATTGAAGATTCTGAGTAAGCAAAACTCTGTAAAAATGGCAATTTTGGTCACTGTGAGGGTTTAAAAAGTGGTTATTCAACATGAGGCCCGATCCAAATGACATTTTGAATCATTTTTGGTAGAGTCCAGAAAAATCAATTTTCTGATGAAAAACGATGACCCCGGACCAGTCGAACGTTGAAAAAATGGTCAATATTGATGAAATTTTAACATTTAATCTTTTGAATTTAAATGACGGTTGGATGTGAATTATTACTTTTTCAACTAAAATAAGTGTGTTTAAAGTCATTTCTGTGCCTGAAATTGGTCAAAATGTAAGATTTTGAGTAAGCAAAACTCTGTAAAAATGGCAATTTTGGTCACTGTGAGGGTTTAAAAAGTGGTTATTCAACATGAGGCCCAATCCAAATGACATTTTGAATCATTTTTGGTAGAGTCCAAAAAATCAATTTTCTGATGAAAAACGATGACCCCGGACCAGTCGAACGTTGAAAAAATGGTCAATATTGATGAAATTTTAACATTTAATCTTTTGACTTTAAATGACGGTTGGATGTGAATTATTACTTTTTCAACTAAAATAAGTGTGTTTAAAGTCATTTCTGTGCCTGAAATTGGTCAAAATTGAAGATTTTGAGTAAGCAAAACTCTGTAAAAATGGCAATTTTGGTCACTGTGAGGGTTTAAAAAGTGGTTATTCAACATGAGGCCCGATCCAAATGACATTTTGAATCATTTTTGGTAGAGTCCAAAAAATCAATTTTCTGATGAAAAACGATGACCCCGGACCAGTCGAACGTTGAAAAAATGGTCAATATTGATGAAATTTTAACATTTAATCTTTTGACTTTAAATGACGGTTGGATGTGAATTATTACTTTTTCAACTAAAATAAGTGTGTTTAAAGTCATTATGGCTGAGATACCCGCCACCCCCTCTCAACACAATCCCCAAAAGGAAGGGAAACCGGAAACTGTTCTTAAAGTTTTTGGATGTGGGATGGAGTGACCATCCCGGCCGTATTTATTAAAACAAAAGATTAAAACATTAAACGTTTTCATGTTATGTACAATTTCATTATCACATTACGATGTTTGGCTAACCTTAACATAATCTCTAATACAGAGGTTCTCCTAGCCGAACTAGCATCCTACAAAACATTCTCTAAGAATACTGAAATTGTACATCCTAACGTTTAAGGGCCAACGGCAAGGTCATAACCGGTGTCAAGATCCCTAACCAGACTTACCCCTCCCACTTAGGAGGGGCGATGGCACAGGGGCTTACCACAAGTGCAACTACTAACAATTTCCCTTGACTTGACGGGGGCACTTAAGACTCGACGCCATTTAAAGGTCGTTCGAACACTTGTGTGTGGTATCTAGAAGGTATCGTTGACCTCTCCCCACCCCACACAACTTACCGCATCTGCCGTCGCAGATGACACTAGCCCCGGGAAATTCCCCAGGAGGGGGCTGTAACCCCTCCTACAAAGGAAGGGGCCTTGACCGCCTTTCCTTTACTTCCGGCGACCCGCCCTTAGACGGGACCGCCTCCCCACTGAGGGGCCAATGGCCACCTCTCCCGAGCGCTCCCATCCGTGTTGGGTGACGCCCACTCATAGGGATCTACCAATTAGTGCTCACCGATCATGACCTTACCGCCTACCAAAAAATAAATACGACAGTTCTTCACCCTATGAAAACATTGGTCGCTACGACCGAAGGAACATGCTAAAAATGCAACATCACATCAGATCACTTTAATCATAACAACCTAAACGATATTCACCATCTTTATTAACTACAAACTGCTACTGTTATAGCCTGTAAACGAAACGGAAAAACAAACTTATCAATTCACTTTATTGCACAACAACTTTGCTGTCCTCAGGGGCTGGTGGGTGGGTCAAAATTGGCTCTTCGTTCCGTCCCGAGCTCACGTGTAGCGAGGAGGTGCAGCTTCGGAGCACAAGAACAAGAGGACGTCTTCTGGTCTTGCGCCTTCTTTTATCCGTCTTCAGGGCGGGCGGAAACCCGCCCCTGCCCGCCCCGGGGGCGTGGCTGGCTGCGTCGGTGTCTAGGCCAGCCCACTCTAGGGCGGGAAAAGGCGCGCCCCGGCTACGCCGCTTCGGGCATACCAGCCGAGACGCGCCTCCCGCCCAAAAATGGCTTCCCGGGGGGATCGAGGCACTCATCCATACGTTCGGGGGGACCGAGTGGTCGCCCCTTTCCATATGGCTGAGATACCCGCCACCCCCTCTCAACACAATCCCCAAAAGGAAGGGAAACCGGAAACTGTTCTTAAAGTTTTTGGATGTGGGATGGAGTGACCATCCCGGCCGTATTTATTAAAACAAAAGATTAAAACATTAAACGTTTTCATGTTATGTACAATTTCATTATCACATTACGATGTTTGGCTAACCTTAACATAATCTCTAATACAGAGGTTCTCCTAGCCGAACTAGCATCCTACAAAACATTCTCTAAGAATACTGAAATTGTACATCCTAACGTTTAAGGGCCAACGGCAAGGTCATAACCGGTGTCAAGATCCCTAACCAGACTTACCCCTCCCACTTAGGAGGGGCGATGGCACAGGGGCTTACCACAAGTGCAACTACTAACAATTTCCCTTGACTTGACGGGGGCACTTAAGACTCGACGCCATTTAAAGGTCGTTCGAACACTTGTGTGTGGTATCTAGAAGGTATCGTTGACCTCTCCCCACCCCACACAACTTACCGCATCTGCCGTCGCAGATGACACTAGCCCCGGGAAATTCCCCAGGAGGGGGCTGTAACCCCTCCTACAAAGGAAGGGGCCTTGACCGCCTTTCCTTTACTTCCGGCGACCCGCCCTTAGACGGGACCGCCTCCCCACTGAGGGGCCAATGGCCACCTCTCCCGAGCGCTCCCATCCGTGTTGGGTGACGCCCACTCATAGGGATCTACCAATTAGTGCTCACCGATCATGACCTTACCGCCACAGGTCCGGATAGTTGACCGGCTATCCGGACCCCCCACAAAACTCCTACCTAAAGGTCATGTTCCAAAGATTTTAACCAGGCTAGGAAGTCTCCTATGAGTAACTCATTCCCCGCCCTCGACAAATGCACACCATCCCCCAGATACATACTGTCATCATTAATACAATTATGCGAGATCGAATGCAATGCCTTGGAACGGAACAACCTACTCACTTTGTTATTCAATTTTCTAACCGAATGATTCAAAGCAGGGATCGAGATAGCCCCCCGCCACACTTTTCGTGGGATCATATGAGACCATGCGATTAGGCACCCCGGAACTCTCCTCGCTAACCAACTTACCGTGGAAAGCATAGCCTCCAGGAGAAGTCGTCTACCGGTGGTGACCAAATCATTGCCCCCCAAATGCACTATGACTATGGACGGCGGTGACCTCATCCGCTCTAACAAGCCCTCAAAAAATTCCTGAAACTGGTCAATACAGAGACCGCCCCTTCCGTAGAAGGACACTCTGTACCCGTATTCCTCAGGTACGTGAACCATGTCACCTGCTTTGAATACGTCTGCAGCCCGTCTCACGTATGAGTGGCCCACGACCCAAACCTCCTTCCTCACAGCCGGTGACGTGCGACCGCTGACCTGGTGTCGGGTCGACTGCTCAGTCTGCCCTGCCGCGTAGGCTTGCGCAACTGAAAACAAACAAAAACAAGAGGCGTGAGTACATGATTACAGTTTCACAACATGTGCAATCGCACGTACCTCTTATAACAATTGGAGGACCAGCGCCCCACACGTTTCACTTGTTCTACATTAAGACCTCTGGCTGTAGCTTCAGTGGCAGCCCCTATACGAAAGGAGTGGGTCCCAAATTCGCCCGGGTCCAAGCCCGCTGCAGCAATGGCCATTGCAAGCACCCGTTGAAACTGAAACCTCGTCAGCGGGGTGGCGTCTGCATGCCTCAACAATGTCCCTCCCCATGATGCCACCCTTCGTGCTAGGTAATCTTCTAAGCACTGTACCGGACACATGGATGAGTCGAGGTTCCTGCGGATGATCGTGCAGTCCCCTCTCCCATCTTGGTCAGTCTTGGACCTGAGAAAGGAGACAATCATCGCATCACCCCTGATCTGGACATGCTCCCTGCACAAGCCCCCCGTCACGTCCCGTTTGTTCCTTGCAACCAGCTCACTAACTCTCATAGCCCCGTGAAATGCCAGCGTAAATGCAGTCCGGAACAAACAGGTCTCGAACGGGGACGAGCATGTGTTCGGGAGCGTGACCAGTAACTGGGACAACCTGTCTAGACCTATCGGTCGTCGTACATCTACTCTGCGACCCTCTAGACGTTGCCACCCACGTAGCGCTTTTTGTACCGTGAAAGACGCTGTTGGGTCCAGGATGCCATGGGCCCTGGCAACAAAGGAAATGGCGGCACGATGCCTTTGGGCCGTAGCCACCGATTTCCCAGCCCTACGTAAGGACATCAGAAAAAGTACTACCAACTCCTCCTGACCCCAAAGTCCTCCTCTCTCTGCCCCCAAAAAGGCTAAATAGGCCTGGAACGCCCCTTCATATGCCTTCCTTGTCCTGGGTGCTAGACTCTCTCCCACGAGGTGACGAAGTTCGGGGCACCGAGAGACCAGAGAGCTTCGGGGAAGGGTGCCGGCTCCGGGTCCGCTGAAGGAAGGAAACCCGAGAAAGCCTGCATGTGAAAACGAGACAGTGCATCAGCAGCCTGATTCATCACCCCTGGGACATGTTTTGCTCTGAATACTACGTTCAGTTGCATACACAGTAAGACAATTTCTTTGAGGAGCCTCAAAATCAACTTACAACGGGCTGCCTGACTATTGATGCATTCTACCACGGTCATATTGTCGGACCAGAACACAACAGAATGATCTCTGAACCCTTCTGGCCAGGTTCTCAGGGCCACCAGAATGGGAAATAGTTCGAGGAAAGCGATGTTACTTGTCAGCCCCTTCTCGTGCCACCATAGGGGCCACTTTTGTGCCGACCATTTTGTGCCGAAGATGGCGCCAAAACCTACGCTTCCTGCTGAGTCTGTCCATAGCCCAAGCTCTTCAGAGGAGACGGCTGGCTTGTTCCAGACGACCCGGCCATTGAAGTCCGCCAAGAATGCTAACCAAATCCGCATGTCCTGGCGGACCTCGGCCGATAACCTTGTGCGATGATGACCCTCCTTTAAGCCAACCATCGCTTGGGCAATTGAGCGGGAAAAGGGGCGAGCCATTGGTATCACCCTCAAGGCAAAGTTCAACTTTCCCACTAACTGTTGCAACTGATGCAGTGTAACTTTGGATGCCTTTAAACATACTTGGAGGGCTGCCCTGAATTTCGACACTTTGCTAGCTGGTAAACGGAAGCACCCCTCCCTTGAGTCCAACTCGATCCCCAAAAACTCGAGGCAAGTCGTGGGACCCATAGTTTTACCTGGTGCCAATGGCACGCCAAGATGATCCATTAACACACAGAATTCAGCTAAGGCCCGGGCACATTCGGAAGTACCGGCGGGGCCAAGGAACAGAAAATCGTCAAGGTAGTGCATTACATTTCGGAAACCCGTTTTCTTAGTGAACACCCATTGCAGGAAAGTACTGAATTGCTCAAAGTAAGCACATGATATAGAGCATCCCATTGGCATACACCTATCCATGTAAAATGACCCCTGAAACCCGAATCCCAGAAGACGCTGATCGTCTGGGTGTACCGGAAGCAACCGGAACGCTGACTCGATATCAGATTTCGCCATCAACGTCCCGTGCCCCAGGCGATTCAAGATGGCTACCGCCTCATCAAAAGATGCGTATCGCACCGAACAAACTTCTGGCTCAATTGCGTCGTTCACCGAAAGACCATATGGAGAAGATAGATTATGAATCAAACGAAACTCACCCGGGTCCTTCTTGGGGACCACCCCTAACGGAGAACAAACGAAATCCGGTACCGGGGGCTCACTAAACGGGCCGGCGACCCGTCCCCGGCTAACCTCTTTCTGAATTTTTTCTTGCACTACAGATGCATGTTGTAAAACGGAAAGTTGATTTTTGCACATCCCTACACCCTGAAAGTCCCCTACCGGGATGCGGAAACCATGTGTAAAACCGTTCCGCAGCACCCCGGCAGAAGTGCGATCCGGGTATTCGCTGAGCCAGGGAATCATTGCCAAGGTATCAATCGGGGTTGGTAAAGGCGCCCCTCGGCCTAGCTTAGACCTGTTTGGCGCCTCCCTTACCCCCATTCTCACTCGTTCTGGCTCTGCACGATGACTCAGGATGGGACGACCCACACGTACTACACTCATGTTTGAATTTACACGATCCCGGAGGCCTGGTACACTTCCCCTTGTTAAAATTAAAACAGAAACCCTTTCTCCCTGTATTGCCTGCGGGCCTCGACTGGTCGTCGGTGCTCGTACTTGGTCGAAAGGGCGTCCCCACATTTTGGCGGGAGTAATCAACAACAGTGCTCCCGACCAATGGCATTCTTAACATTCCCGATTCTTTCATCTTATCCCATGTTAAAGAATCGTAACAATCCCAAGTCAAACCCTTGTTATGTTCCTTTTCTTTCCTGAACAAATTGTCATAACAAAACCAATGGTTACCTTGATACGCTGTCGAGTAACCCATAATTCGTGATTGATAAACGGGAAACTCAGGAAGCAACTCGGGCCTACGTTCCCCCAAAATTGATGTGAAAATACCCCATGCATTGCCCCAGTTGCCAATGTTCTCATTTACCTTAAAGGCGGCCATCTTTGCGCGCCAAACACTCGGATGCATTAAGTCCTTCTGACTTTTTACATGTTCCACATCATAATGATCAACAAGCAGGGAAAAAATATTCACGTACTCCCCCGCCCAGATCTTTTCCTTTATAGCTAAAGGCACATGTTGTCCTAATCTCTCTCTACGAGAGGGTGCTGACTCGTCCCTTGCAATCGGCAATGGCCGCTTACCTGCACCGGACGCAGCTTCTGCCGCTTGCGGCTTGTCTATCCCTGCCAACGGCGTAGCCACTCTAGCTGCCTCTTTCTTCTCACGAAGCCCTTTTATCAGCGCCTGTGCTTCGGCAGCCGTGGCGCCATCACTACTATCCCCCAACCATGCTGCTAGCTGTGCTGCCAGCTCGGGGGGCATGTCTTCCTTGGATGTCGGGGTGACGACAACGGGGATTGGATTCCCCTCCATCGGTACTGGGGTCGGCGCCTCGAGCGGGGCAGAGGGAACCGGGACGGCCCCACCGGCTGGAACCTTTCTCGGCCTCTTAGGTCTCCCTCCGGCCGGCGGGGTGCCCGAACCCTCCTCCCCATCTCGCTCCGCCAACCGTTTCTTTATGTCGGACACTTCTTTGCAAAGGGCCCGCACCATCTGATCGGTCGTCATTCTTTTTGCGCCTTTCTTGGGCATCTCTCCGAGGAAGTATCTAGAAGACAAAGAAAAAGATCAAAACGCTCAAAATTGGCTCTTCGTTCCGTCCCGAGCTCACGTGTAGCGAGGAGGTGCAGCTTCGGAGCACAAGAACAAGAGGACGTCTTCTGGTCTTGCGCCTTCTTTTATCCGTCTTCAGGGCGGGCGGAAACCCGCCCCTGCCCGCCCCGGGGGCGTGGCTGGCTGCGTCGGTGTCTAGGCCAGCCCACTCTAGGGCGGGAAAAGGCGCGCCCCGGCTACGCCGCTTCGGGCATACCAGCCGAGACGCGCCTCCCGCCCAAAAATGGCTTCCCGGGGGGATCGAGGCACTCATCCATACGTTCGGGGGGACCGAGTGGTCGCCCCTTTCCATTCTGTGCCTGAAATTGGTCAAAATGTAAGATTTTGAGTAAGCAAAACTCTGTAAAAATGGCAATTTTGGTCACTGTGAGGGTTTAAAAAGTGGTTATTGAACATGAGGCCCGATCCAAATGACATTTTGAATCATTTTTGGTAGAGTCCAAAAAATCAATTTTCTGATGAAAAACGATGACCCCGGACCAGTCGAACGTTGAAAAAATGGTCAATATTGATGAAATTTTTACATTTAATCTTTTGACTTTAAATGACAGTTGGATGTGAATTATTACTTTTTCAACTAAAATAAGTGTGTTTAAAGTCATTTCTGTGCCTGAAAGTGGTAAAAATTGAAGATTTTGAGTAAGCAAAACTCTGTAAAAATGGCAATTTTGGTCACTGTGAGGGTTTAAAAAGTGGTTATTCAACATGAGACCCGATCCAAAAGACATTTTGAATCTTTTTTGGTAGAGTCCAAAAAATCCATTTTCTGATGAAAAACGATGACCCCGGACCAGTCGAACGTTGAAAAAAATGGTCAATATAGATGAAATTTTAACATTTAATCTTTTGACTTTAAATGACGGTTGGATGTGAATTATTACTTTTTCAACTAAAATAAGTGTGTTTAAAGTCATTTCTGTGCCTGAAATTGGTCAAAATTGAAGATTTTGAGTAAGCAAAACTCTGTAAAAATGGCAATTTTGGTCACTGTGAGGGTTTAAAAAGTGGTTATTCAACATGAGGCCCGATCCAAATGACATTTTGAATCATTTTTGGTAGAGTCCAGAAAAATCAATTTTCTGATGAAAAACGATGACCCCGGACCAGTCGAACGTTGAAAAAATGGTCAATATTGATGAAATTTTAACATTTAATCTTTTGAATTTAAATGACGGTTGGATGTGAATTATTACTTTTTCAACTAAAATAAGTGTGTTTAAAGTCATTTCTGTGCCTGAAATTGGTCAAAATGTAAGATTTTGAGTAAGCAAAACTCTGTAAAAATGGCAATTTTGGTCACTGTGAGGGTTTAAAAAGTGGTTATTCAACATGAGGCCCGATCCAAATGACATTTTGAATCATTTTTGGTAGAGTCCAAAAAATCAATTTTCTGATGAAAAACGATGACCCCGGACCAGTCGAACGTTGAAAAAATGGTCAATATTGATGAAATTTTAACATTTAATCTTTTGACTTTAAATGACGGTTGGATGTGAATTATTACTTTTTCAACTAAAATAAGTGTGTTTAAAGTCATTTCTGTGCTGAAATTGGTCAAAATGTAAGATTTTGAGTAAGCAAAACTCTGTAAAAATGGCAATTTTGGTCACTGTGAGGGTTTAAAAAGTGGTTATTGAACATGAGGCCCGATCCAAATGACATTTTGAATCATTTTTGGTAGAGTCCAAAAAAATCAATTTTCTGATGAAAAACGATGACCCCGGACCAGTCGAACGTTGAAAAAATGGTCAATATTGATGAAATTTTTACATTTAATCTTTTGACTTTAAATGACGGTTGGATGTGAATTATTACTTTTTCAACTAAAATAAGTGTGTTTAAAGTCATTTCTGTGCCTGAAATTGGTCAAAATTTAAGATTTTGAGTAAGCAAAACTCTGTAAAAATGGCAATTTTGGTCACTGTGAGGGTTTAAAAAGTGGTTATTCAACATGAGGCCCGATCCAAATGACATTTTGAATCATTTTTGGTAGAGTCCAAAAAATCAATTTTCTGATGAAAAACGATGACCCGGACCAGTCGAACGTTGAAAAAATGGTCAATATTGATGAAATTTTAACATTTAATCTTTTGACTTTAAATGACGGTTGGATGTGAATTATTACTTTTTCAACTAAAATAAGTGTGTTTAAAGTCATTTCTGTGCCTGAAATTGGTCAAAATTTAAGATTTTGAGTAAGCAAAACTCTGTAAAAATGGCAATTTTGGTCACTGTGAGGGTTTAAAAAGTGGTTATTCAACATGAGGCCCGATCCAAATGACATTTTGAATCATTTTTGGTAGAGTCCAAAAAATCAGTTTTCTGATGAAAAACGATGACCCCGGACCAGTCGAACGTTGAAAAAATGGTCAATATTGATGACATTTTAACATTTAATCTTTTGACTTTAAATGACGGTTGGATGTGAATTATTACTTTTTCAACTAAAATAAGTGTGTTTAAAGTCATTTCTGTGCCTGAAATTGGTCAAAATGTAAGATTTTGAGTAAGCAAAACTCTGTAAAAATGGCAATTTTGGTCACTGTGAGGGTTTAAAAAGTGGTTATTGAACATGAGGCCCGATCCAAATGACATTTTGAATCATTTTTGGTAGAGTCCAAAAAATCAATTTTCTGATGAAAAACGATGACCCCGGACCAGTCGAACGTTGAAAAAATGGTCAATATTGATGAAATTTTTACATTTAATCTTTTGACTTTAAATGACAGTTGGATGTGAATTATTACTTTTTCAACTAAAATAAGTGTGTTTAAAGTCATTTCTGTGCCTGAAAGTGGTCAAAATTGAAGATTTTGAGTAAGCAAAACTCTGTAAAAATGGCAATTTTGGTCACTGTGAGGGTTTAAAAAGTGGTTATTCAACATGAGACCCGATCCAAAAGACATTTTGAATCATTTTTGGTAGAGTCCAAAAAATCAATTTTCTGATGAAAAACGATGACCCCGGACCAGTCGAACGTTGAAAAAATGGTCAATATTGATGAAATTTTAACATTTAATCTTTTGACTTTAAATGACGGTTGGATGTGAATTATTACTTTTTCAACTAAAATAAGTGTGTTTAAAGTCATTTCTGTGCCTGAAATTGGTCAAAATTGAAGATTTTGAGTAAGCAAAACTCTGTAAAAATGGCAATTTTGGTCACTGTGAGGGTTTAAAAAGTGGTTATTCAACATGAGGCCCGATCCAAATGACATTTTGAATCATTTTTGGTAGAGTCCAAAAAATCAATTTTCTGATGAAAAACAATGACCCCGGACCAGTCGAACGTTGAAAAAATGGTCAATATTGATGAAATTTTAACATTTAATCTTTTGACTTTAAATGACGGTTGGATGTGAATTATTACTTTTTCAACTAAAATAAGTGTGTTTAAAGTCATTTCTGTGCCTGAAATTGGTCAAAATGTAAGATTTTGAGTAAGCAAAACTCTGTAAAAATGGCAATTTTGGTCACTGTGAGGGTTTAAAAAGTGGTTATTGAACATGAGGCCCGATCCAAATGACATTTTGAATCATTTTTGGTAGAGTCCAAAAAAATCAATTTTCTGATGAAAAACGATGACCCCGGACCAGTCGAACGTTGAAAAAATGGTCAATATTGATGAAATTTTTACATTTAATCTTTTGACTTTAAATGACAGTTGGATGTGAATTATTACTTTTTCAACTAAAATAAGTGTGTTTAAAGTCATTTCTGTGCCTGAAAGTGGTCAAAATTGAAGATTTTGAGTAAGCAAAACTCAGTAAAAATGGCAATTTTGGTCACTGTGAGGGTTTAAAAAGTGGTTATTCAACATGAGACCCGATCCAAAAGACATTTTGAATCTTTTTTGGTAGAGTCCAAAAAATCCATTTTCTGATGAAAAACGATGACCCCGGACCAGTCGAACGTTGAAAAAAATGGTCAATATAGATGAAATTTTAACATTTAATCTTTTGACTTTAAATGACGGTTGGATGTGAATTATTACTTTTTCAACTAAAATAAGTGTGTTTAAAGTCATTTCTGTGCCTGAAATTGGTCAAAATTGAAGATTCTGAGTAAGCAAAACTCTGTAAAAATGGCAATTTTGGTCACTGTGAGGGTTTAAAAAGTGGTTATTCAACATGAGGCCCGATCCAAATGACATTTTGAATCATTTTTGGTAGAGTCCAAAAAATCAATTTTCTGATGAAAAACGATGACCCCGGACCAGTTGAACGTTGAAAAAATGGTCAATATTGATGAAATTTTAACATTTAATCTTTTGACTTTAAATGACGGTTGGATGTGAATTATTACTTTTTCAACTAAAATAAGTGTGTTTAAAGTCATTTCTGTGCCTGAAATTGGTCAAAATTTAAGATTTTGAGTAAGCAAAACTCTGTAAAAATGGCAATTTTGGTCACTGTGAGGGTTTAAAAAGTGGTTATTCAACATGAGGCCCGATCCAAATGACATTTTGAATCATTTTTGGTAGAGTCCAGAAAAATCAATTTTCTGATGAAAAACGATGACCCCGGACCAGTCGAACGTTGAAAAAATGGTCAATATTGATGAAATTTTAACATTTAATCTTTTGAATTTAAATGACGGTTGGATGTGAATTATTACTTTTTCAACTAAAATAAGTGTGTTTAAAGTCATTTCTGTGCCTGAAATTGGTCAAAATGTAAGATTTTGAGTAAGCAAAACTCTGTAAAAATGGCAATTTTGGTCACTGTGAGGGTTTAAAAAGTGGTTATTCAACATGAGGCCCAATCCAAATGACATTTTGAATCATTTTTGGTAGAGTCCAAAAAATCAATTTTCTGATGAAAAACGATGACCCCGGACCAGTCGAACGTTGAAAAAATGGTCAATATTGATGAAATTTTAACATTTAATCTTTTTACTTTAAATGACGGTTGGATGTGAATTATTACTTTTTCAACTAAAATAAGTGTGTTTAAAGTCATTTCTGTGCCTGAAATTGGTCAAAATTGAAGATTTTGAGTAAGCAAAACTCTGTAAAAATGGCAATTTTGGTCACTGTGAGGGTTTAAAAAGTGGTTATTCAACATGAGGCCCGATCCAAATGACATTTTAAATCATTTTTGGTAGAGTCCAAAAAATCAATTTTCTGATGAAAAACGATGACCCCGGACCAGTCGAACGTTGAAAAAATGGTCAATATTGATGAAATTTTAACATTTAATCTTTTGACTTTAAATGACGGTTGGATGTGAATTATTACTTTTTCAACTAAAATAAGTGTGTTTAAAGTCATTTCTGTGCCTGAAATTGGTCAAAATGTAAGATTTTGAGTAAGCAAAACTCTGTAAAAATGGCAATTTTGGTCACTGTGAGGGTTTAAAAAGTGGTTATTGAACATGAGGCCCGATCCAAATGACATTTTGAATCATTTTTGGTAGAGTCCAAAAAATCAATTTTCTGATGAAAAACGATGACCCCGGACCAGTCGAACGTTGAAAAAATGGTCAATATTGATGAAATTTTTACATTTAATCTTTTGACTTTAAATGACAGTTGGATGTGAATTATTACTTTTTCAACTAAAATAAGTGTGTTTAAAGTCATTTCTGTGCCTGAAAGTGGTCAAAATTGAAGATTTTGAGTAAGCAAAACTCTGTAAAAATGGCAATTTTGGTCACTGTGAGGGTTTAAAAAGTGGTTATTCAACATGAGACCCGATCCAAAAGACATTTTGAATCTTTTTTGGTAGAGTCCAAAAAATCAATTTTCTGATGAAAAACGATGACCCCGGACCAGTCGAACGTTGAAAAAATGGTCAATATTGATGAAATTTTAACATTTAATCTTTTGACTTTAAATGACGGTTGGATGTGAATTATTACTTTTTCAACTAAAATAAGTGTGTTTAAAGTCATTTCTGTGCCTGAAATTGGTCAAAATTGAAGATTTTGAGTAAGCAAAACTCTGTAAAAATGGCAATTTTGGTCACTGTGAGGGTTTAAAAAGTGGTTATTCAACATGAGGCCCGATCCAAATGACATTTTGAAACATTTTTGGTAGAGTCCAAAAAAATCTATTTTCTGATGAAAAACGATGACCCCGGACCAGTCGAACGTTGAAAAAATGGTCAATATTGATGAAATTTTAACATTTAATCTTTTGACTTTAAATGACGGTTGGATGTGAATTATTACTTTTTCAACTAAAATAAGTGTGTTTAAAGTCATTTCTGTGCCTGAAATTGGTCAAAATTGAAGATTCTGAGTAAGCAAAACTCTGTAAAAATGGCAATTTTGGTCACTGTGAGGGTTTAAAAAGTGGTTATTCAACATGAGGCCCGATCCAAATGACATTTTGAATCATTTTTGGTAGAGTCCAGAAAAATCAATTTTCTGATGAAAAACGATGACCCCGGACCAGTCGAACGTTGAAAAAATGGTCAATATTGATGAAATTTTAACATTTAATCTTTTGAATTTAAATGACGGTTGGATGTGAATTATTACTTTTTCAACTAAAATAAGTGTGTTTAAAGTCATTTCTGTGCCTGAAATTGGTCAAAATGTAAGATTTTGAGTAAGCAAAACTCTGTAAAAATGGCAATTTTGGTCACTGTGAGGGTTTAAAAAGTGGTTATTCAACATGAGGCCCAATCCAAATGACATTTTGAATCATTTTTGGTAGAGTCCAAAAAATCAATTTTCTGATGAAAAACGATGACCCCGGACCAGTCGAACGTTGAAAAAATGGTCAATATTGATGAAATTTTAACATTTAATCTTTTGACTTTAAATGACGGTTGGATGTGAATTATTACTTTTTCAACTAAAATAAGTGTGTTTAAAGTCATTTCTGTGCCTGAAATTGGTCAAAATTGAAGATTTTGAGTAAGCAAAACTCTGTAAAAATGGCAATTTTGGTCACTGTGAGGGTTTAAAAAGTGGTTATTCAACATGAGGCCCGATCCAAATGACATTTTGAATCATTTTTGGTAGAGTCCAAAAAATCAATTTTCTGATGAAAAACGATGACCCCGGACCAGTCGAACGTTGAAAAAATGGTCAATATTGATGAAATTTTAACATTTAATCTTTTGAATTTAAATGACGGTTGGATGTGAATTATTACTTTTTCAACTAAAATAAGTGTGTTTAAAGTCATTTCTGTGCCTGAAATTGGTCAAAATATAAGATTTTGAGTAAGCAAAACTCTGTAAAAATGGCAATTTTGGTCACTGTGAGGGTTTAAAAAGTGGTTATTCAACATGAGGCCCAATCCAAATGACATTTTGAATCATTTTTGGTAGAGTCCAAAAAATCAATTTTCTGATGAAAAACGATGACCCCGGACCAGTTGAACGTTGAAAAAATGGTCAATATTGATGAAATTTTAACATTTAATCTTTTGACTTTAAATGACGGTTGGATGTGAATTATTACTTTTTCAACTAAAATAAGTGTGTTTAAAGTCATTTCTGTGCCTGAAATTGGTCAAAATTGAAGATTTTGAGTAAGCAAAACTCTGTAAAAATGGCAATTTTGGTCACTGTGAGGGTTTAAAAAGTGGTTATTCAACATGAGGCCCGATCCAAATGACATTTTGAATCATTTTTGGTAGAGTCCAAAAAATCAATTTTCTGATGAAAAACGATGACCCCGGACCAGTCGAACGTTGAAAAAATGGTCAATATTGATGAAATTTTAACATTTAATCTTTTGACTTTAAATGACGGTTGGATGTGAATTATTACTTTTTCAACTAAAATAAGTGTGTTTAAAGTCATTTCTGTGCCTGAAATTGGTCAAAATTTAAGATTTTGAGTAAGCAAAACTCTGTAAAAATGGCAATTTTGGTCACTGTGAGGGTTTAAAAAGTGGTTATTCAACATGAGGCCCGATCCAAATGACATTTTGAATCATTTTTGGTAGAGTCCAAAAAATCAATTTTCTGATGAAAAACGATGACCCCGGACCAGTCGAACGTTGAAAAAATGGTCAATATTGATGAAATTTTTACATTTAATCTTTTGACTTTAAATGACAGTTGGATGTGAATTATTACTTTTTCAACTAAAATAAGTGTGTTTAAAGTCATTTCTGTGCCTGAAAGTGGTCAAAATTGAAGATTTTGAGTAAGCAAAACTCTGTAAAAATGGCAATTTTGGTCACTGTGAGGGTTTAAAAAGTGGTTATTCAACATGAGACCCGATCCAAAAGACATTTTGAATCTTTTTTGGTAGAGTCCAAAAAATCCATTTTCTGATGAAAAACGATGACCCCGGTCAAGTCGAACGTTGAAAAAATGGTCAATATTGATGAAATTTTAACATTTAATCTTTTGAATTTAAATGACGGTTGGATGTGAATTATTACTTTTTCAACTAAAATAAGTGTGTTTAAAGTCATTTCTGTGCCTGAAATTGGTCAAAATGTAAGATTTTGAGTAAGCAAAACTCTGTAAAAATGGCAATTTTGGTCACTGTGAGGGTTTAAAAAGTGGTTATTCAACATGAGGCCCAATCCAAATGACATTTTGAATCATTTTTGGTAGAGTCCAAAAAATCAATTTTCTGATGAAAAACGATGACCCCGGACCAGTCGAACGTTGAAAAAATGGTCAATATTGATGAAATTTTAACATTTAATCTTTTGACTTTAAATGACGGTTGGATGTGAATTATTACTTTTTCAACTAAAATAAGTGTGTTTAAAGTCATTTCTGTGCCTGAAATTGGTCAAAATTGAAGATTTTGAGTAAGCAAAACTCTGTAAAAATGGCAATTTTGGTCACTGTGAGGGTTTAAAAAGTGGTTATTCAACATGAGGCCCGATCCAAATGACATTTTGAATCATTTTTGGTAGAGTCCAAAAAATCAATTTTCTGATGAAAAACGATGACCCCGGACCAGTCGAACGTTGAAAAAATGGTCAATATTGATGAAATTTTAACATTTAATCTTTTGACTTTAAATGACGGTTGGATGTGAATTATTACTTTTTCAACTAAAATAAGTGTGTTTAAAGTCATTTCTGTGCCTGAAATTGGTCAAAATGTAAGATTTTGAGTAAGCAAAACTCTGTAAAAATGGCAATTTTGGTCACTGTGAGGGTTTAAAAAGTGGTTATTGAACATGAGGCCCGATCCAAATGACATTTTGAATCATTTTTGGTAGAGTCCAAAAAATCAATTTTCTGATGAAAAACGATGACCCCGGACCAGTCGAACGTTGAAAAAATGGTCAATATTGATGAAATTTTTACATTTAATCTTTTGACTTTAAATGACAGTTGGATGTGAATTATTACTTTTTCAACTAAAATAAGTGTGTTTAAAGTCATTTCTGTGCCTGAAAGTGGTCAAAATTGAAGATTTTGAGTAAGCAAAACTCTGTAAAAATGGCAATTTTGGTCACTGTGAGGGTTTAAAAAGTGGTTATTCAACATGAGACCCGATCCAAAAGACATTTTGAATCTTTTTTGGTAGAGTCCAAAAAATCCATTTTCTGATGAAAAACGATGACCCCGGACCAGTCGAACGTTGAAAAAAATGGTCAATATAGATGAAATTTTAACATTTAATCTTTTGACTTTAAATGACGGTTGGATGTGAATTATTACTTTTTCAACTAAAATAAGTGTGTTTAAAGTCATTTCTGTGCCTGAAATTGGTCAAAATTGAAGATTTTGAGTAAGCAAAACTCTGTAAAAATGGCAATTTTGGTCACTGTGAGGGTTTAAAAAGTGGTTATTCAACATGAGGCCCGATCCAAATGACATTTTGAAACATTTTTGGTAGAGTCCAAAAAAATCTATTTTCTGATGAAAAACGATGACCCCGGACCAGTCGAACGTTGAAAAAATGGTCAATATTGATGAAATTTTAACATTTAATCTTTTGACTTTAAATGACGGTTGGATGTGAATTATTACTTTTTCAACTAAAATAAGTGTGTTTAAAGTCATTTCTGTGCCTGAAATTGGTCAAAATTGAAGATTCTGAGTAAGCAAAACTCTGTAAAAATGGCAATTTTGGTCACTGTGAGGGTTTAAAAAGTGGTTATTCAACATGAGGCCCGATCCAAATGACATTTTGAATCATTTTTGGTAGAGTCCAGAAAAATCAATTTTCTGATGAAAAACGATGACCCCGGACCAGTCGAACGTTGAAAAAATGGTCAATATTGATGAAATTTTAACATTTAATCTTTTGAATTTAAATGACGGTTGGATGTGAATTATTACTTTTTCAACTAAAATAAGTGTGTTTAAAGTCATTTCTGTGCCTGAAATTGGTCAAAATGTAAGATTTTGAGTAAGCAAAACTCTGTAAAAATGGCAATTTTGGTCACTGTGAGGGTTTAAAAAGTGGTTATTCAACATGAGGCCCAATCCAAATGACATTTTGAATCATTTTTGGTAGAGTCCAAAAAATCAATTTTCTGATGAAAAACGATGACCCCGGACCAGTCGAACGTTGAAAAAATGGTCAATATTGATGAAATTTTTACATTTAATCTTTTGACTTTAAATGACAGTTGGATGTGAATTATTACTTTTTCAACTAAAATAAGTGTGTTTAAAGTCATTTCTGTGCCTGAAAGTGGTCAAAATTGAAGATTTTGAGTAAGCAAAACTCTGTAAAAATGGCAATTTTGGTCACTGTGAGGGTTTAAAAAGTGGTTATTCAACATGAGACCCGATCCAAAAGACATTTTGAATCTTTTTTGGTAGAGTCCAAAAAATCAATTTTCTGATGAAAAACGATGACCCCGGACCAGTCGAACGTTGAAAAAATGGTCAATATTGATGAAATTTTAACATTTAATCTTTTGACTTTAAATGACGGTTGGATGTGAATTATTACTTTTTCAACTAAAATAAGTGTGTTTAAAGTCATTTCTGTGCCTGAAATTGGTCAAAATTGAAGATTTTGAGTAAGCAAAACTCTGTAAAAATGGCAATTTTGGTCACTGTGAGGGTTTAAAAAGTGGTTATTCAACATGAGGCCCGATCCAAATGACATTTTGAAACATTTTTGGTAGAGTCCAAAAAAATCTATTTTCTGATGAAAAACGATGACCCCGGACCAGTCGAACGTTGAAAAAATGGTCAATATTGATGAAATTTTAACATTTAATCTTTTGACTTTAAATGACGGTTGGATGTGAATTATTACTTTTTCAACTAAAATAAGTGTGTTTAAAGTCATTTCTGTGCCTGAAATTGGTCAAAATTGAAGATTCTGAGTAAGCAAAACTCTGTAAAAATGGCAATTTTGGTCACTGTGAGGGTTTAAAAAGTGGTTATTCAACATGAGGCCCGATCCAAATGACATTTTGAATCATTTTTGGTAGAGTCCAGAAAAATCAATTTTCTGATGAAAAACGATGACCCCGGACCAGTCGAACGTTGAAAAAATGGTCAATATTGATGAAATTTTAACATTTAATCTTTTGAATTTAAATGACGGTTGGATGTGAATTATTACTTTTTCAACTAAAATAAGTGTGTTTAAAGTCATTTCTGTGCCTGAAATTGGTCAAAATGTAAGATTTTGAGTAAGCAAAACTCTGTAAAAATGGCAATTTTGGTCACTGTGAGGGTTTAAAAAGTGGTTATTCAACATGAGGCCCAATCCAAATGACATTTTGAATCATTTTTGGTAGAGTCCAAAAAATCAATTTTCTGATGAAAAACGATGACCCCGGACCAGTCGAACGTTGAAAAAATGGTCAATATTGATGAAATTTTAACATTTAATCTTTTGACTTTAAATGACGGTTGGATGTGAATTATTACTTTTTCAACTAAAATAAGTGTGTTTAAAGTCATTTCTGTGCCTGAAATTGGTCAAAATTGAAGATTTTGAGTAAGCAAAACTCTGTAAAAATGGCAATTTTGGTCACTGTGAGGGTTTAAAAAGTGGTTATTCAACATGAGGCCCGATCCAAATGACATTTTGAATCATTTTTGGTAGAGTCCAAAAAATCAATTTTCTGATGAAAAACGATGACCCCGGACCAGTCGAACGTTGAAAAAATGGTCAATATTGATGAAATTTTAACATTTAATCTTTTGAATTTAAATGACGGTTGGATGTGAATTATTACTTTTTCAACTAAAATAAGTGTGTTTAAAGTCATTTCTGTGCCTGAAATTGGTCAAAATATAAGATTTTGAGTAAGCAAAACTCTGTAAAAATGGCAATTTTGGTCACTGTGAGGGTTTAAAAAGTGGTTATTCAACATGAGGCCCAATCCAAATGACATTTTGAATCATTTTTGGTAGAGTCCAAAAAATCAATTTTCTGATGAAAAACGATGACCCCGGACCAGTTGAACGTTGAAAAAATGGTCAATATTGATGAAATTTTAACATTTAATCTTTTGACTTTAAATGACGGTTGGATGTGAATTATTACTTTTTCAACTAAAATAAGTGTGTTTAAAGTCATTTCTGTGCCTGAAATTGGTCAAAATTGAAGATTTTGAGTAAGCAAAACTCTGTAAAAATGGCAATTTTGGTCACTGTGAGGGTTTAAAAAGTGGTTATTCAACATGAGGCCCGATCCAAATGACATTTTGAATCATTTTTGGTAGAGTCCAAAAAATCAATTTTCTGATGAAAAACGATGACCCCGGACCAGTCGAACGTTGAAAAAATGGTCAATATTGATGAAATTTTAACATTTAATCTTTTGACTTTAAATGACGGTTGGATGTGAATTATTACTTTTTCAACTAAAATAAGTGTGTTTAAAGTCATTTCTGTGCCTGAAATTGGTCAAAATTTAAGATTTTGAGTAAGCAAAACTCTGTAAAAATGGCAATTTTGGTCACTGTGAGGGTTTAAAAAGTGGTTATTCAACATGAGGCCCGATCCAAATGACATTTTGAATCATTTTTGGTAGAGTCCAAAAAATCAATTTTCTGATGAAAAACGATGACCCCGGACCAGTCGAACGTTGAAAAAATGGTCAATATTGATGAAATTTTTACATTTAATCTTTTGACTTTAAATGACAGTTGGATGTGAATTATTACTTTTTCAACTAAAATAAGTGTGTTTAAAGTCATTT